>NW_028283138.1:270000-290023 GCF_059441175.1 Urocampus carinirostris
CAACACCCTGCTCAACCAGCCCACCCCAGTGGACCCAACTGTCCTTGCAGAGCTCCCTGAACATCCTACATTGCCAGACCTCGACCTCCAGCCAACTTTCAATGAAATCCTGTATGCAGTCAAAACCCTGAAAAATAATAAATCCCCTGGACCTGACGACATCCCAGCTGAACTTCTCAAGGTAGGAGGCTTCCTCTGTACACGGACACTGTTTCACCACAATTCAGAGGTGTGGAGACGAGAGTGTGTCCCGCAACTGTGGAAAGATGCCAACATTGTGACCATCTTCAAGAATAAAGGAGATAAATCCATCTGCTCCAACAGTAGGGGTATCTCTTTGTTGGCCACTGCTGGAAAGGTCCTTGCCAAGGTCATGCTGCGCAGACTCATCTCCACAATATCGGAACACGTCATGCCAGAGTCAGTGTGGTTTTTGAAAGGACAGGGGAACAGTCGACATGATCTTTGTGACACGTCAGCTCCAAGAGAAATGCCGGGAGCAGCACAAGGACTTGTTCATCGCCTTTGTCGATCTCTCAAAGGCATTTGACACAGTGAACAGGGACCTACTGTGGCAAGTCCTGAAGAGATTTGGGTGTCCACCCAAGTTTCTCTCCATTCTTGCACAGTTCCATTCAGGGATGACGGCCAGAGTGGTAGTTGGAAGACACAGCTCAGAGCCCTTTGGCGTGGAAACTGGAGTGAGGCAAGGCTGTGACCTGGCTCCAGTTCTCTTCAACATCTTCCTTGTCTGCGTTACAACACTGCTACGTAGAAGGATGGAGAAGCAGGCTGGAGTTACCATCAACTTCAGGGTTGATGGTAACCTGTTTAACATCAGGAGGCTACAGGCAACTACCAAGCTGACCTCAGAGACCATCATTGAGCTACAGTACGCTGATGACTGTGCCCTGGTTGCCCATACACCAGAGGCTCTGCAAAACATTCTCTCGGCAGCTGTAACTGCATCCACCAGAATGGGACTGACGATCAACACCCAGAAGACAGAGGTACTCTGTCAGTCCAGTGCTGACCTCCCACCAAACCCAATAATCCTCACAGCAGCAGGGGAACACCTGCTCATGGTGCCCACCTTCAAATATCTGGGGAGCATAGTGTCTGACACCTGCTCATTGGATGATGAGATCCAGAGCTGTCTCAAGCAAGCATCAGCATCTTTCAGTCGACTAAGGAGAAGGGTCTTTCAAAACGACAACCTTAGACTCCACACCAAAATGCTGGTCTACAGAGCTGTATGCATCACTACATTACTGTATGGATGTGAGGCATGGACTATCTACAGCCGACATCTGAAGAGCCTGGAGATCTTCCATGTAAGATGTCTTCAGAAGATCCTTGGCATCACATGGAGGGACAGAGTGCCGCACACAGAGGTGTTGGAGAGGGCAGGCAGCTGCAGCATGGAGTCCATTATGGCCCAACGCCAACTCGGGTGGCTGGGGCATGTTGTTCGAATGCCCAGCCACAGACTGCCACGCCGTATCCTCTATGGTCAGTTACATCTAGGCCAACGCAGTGCTGGTGGGCAGAAGAAGCGGTTCAAAGACCAAATGAAGAACATCCTAAAGAGATGTCGGATAAACCTCTCCTCACTGGAGGAACTTGCTTCCTGCCGAGACCTCTGGCGCTCCCACTGCTCACAGGGAGTGGATTACATGAAGAGCGCATGCAACACCGTGCAGCAAAGTGTGCAAAGAGACATGCTCGCCAGGCCACCCCTGCTCCCCCCAGCACCCCCTTCACATGCTCTGTCTGTAACCGCATCTGTGGATCCAGGATCGGACTGTTCAAACATCAGCAGACTCACAAATAAAAGAAGATGGTCATCATCGAATCGATGGACAACCCCAAGCATATATATATATATATATATATATATATATATATATATGAGAGAGAGAGAGAATTTGTTGTTAATAGTTGTTCCAAATCCCCTATTTTGATCACTGTATTGTTATGTCGTGAGAATTATTAACCTAGTAAATCTGAATAATTTCAAGAGGTTTGTGATCCACACTTCAAAAAAGTAAAACAAATATGGTGGTGTTGAAAATGATATTGGGTTTTAATGTCTTCTTAATGTAAACTAAAACCTACTAACATATCTTGTCTGCGATTTGAAAGATATATAAGTATATTGCTTTTGCTTAATTAACTATACTACATAAAATTGGAGCATTTTTTGGAGGACGACTAGCATTTACCTAAACTTGGTTTCCTCTGATTTTTTTTGTTTCAATAATACATTTTTCATCTATCTTGAACAAAATGCATTCTTTTATTTTTATTGTTTCTTTATTATTTTTTTTTAGCACATATTGTTTTACAGTTTTCCAAAAGTAATTAAATTACATGACTTCAATATTATAGTAGAGACCCCTTGCTACTTCGCACTTCAGTTAACGCTGGTTCTCTACTTTGCTAGGTGAAAAACATTTACCGTATTTTCCGCAATATAAGGCGCACCTAAAAGCCTTTATTTTTTTCAAAAGCTGACCATGCGCCTTATAATACAGTGCGCCTTATTTATGGATCAATATTAATTCGCAAAGTCTTGCAACTAACTTGCAGCCGCCGACTAGATTTTCCCCCGAACGCCAAGTCGTCCGCGGTGTATGCTGGGATTTATTTACCGGCGTTTCATTGGCTAACCAATGTGTCAATCATCATTTGAATGGATCACTATTGGCTAAAGTTATTCGGAGGTCAAGGGGAGGATCCTTTTTATCATTTACAGGCTGGCATTGGCTTGAACGGCAAAACAAAGCCTGCAATTGGCCGAAAAATATGAATGCGTATAGCACGTGGCTGACGGCATACAGAAAGCATTTTTTTACTATTTTGTATTTGTAAATATTTTATTCTCCTGGATTTACTAAACTCACGGATATAAGAGAACCACGGCTGCACATTATTATGAACACAACGACTTTGGTGAGCTACTTAGGCTATATATATTATCCCTGTATCTTGTTTCAGACTGAACTCGATGTTTCTGTGATAAGCGGTGCAGATAATGGATGGAATGGAGTGTCCATTTTTAAATTAAACTCAATTCCAAGTGTTTATTGTCATATATACAGTAAAGTTGTGAGCGAAAAAGAAAATAGAAACTAAGGAATGGTTGGCATTTCTTGAATCCCAAGACTTTAACCTTCCGAATGATGGAACAATGCATTTGAGTGACATCGTACGGACACCGCATCCGCACGTGTTCTCGACACGCATTTGCGTCTTTGCAAGCTTTCGGAATGTTAAGGGGGTAATAAGTTTGACTGAACTATCTGACTGTTTTGTCCACGTTGCCTTATAATCCGGTGCGTTTTATGTATGTCAAAAATAGGACCAAAAACAATTTTTTCGGGGTGCGCCCTATAATCCGGTGCGCCTCATAGTGCGAAAAATACGGTAATTGAAAAAAAACACCCTTCTTCCACCACGAGGAACCTTTCGGGCAGCCAAGATTCAATTTGAAAAAATGAAAATCTCAGGAAAACCAATGCTTACCGCACCAACGGAGAAAGTCTCTGGAAAAAAACTCGGGCAGTATTTCAATCGGCCGATGAGTGGGAGCTAGGAGCAGCTGACTGACCAGCACTTCTTGGCTTGAGATATATGATGCCGATCGGCCAATTCATATCATAGCGTCGTTCATACTGTATTTTGACCGGTGAACCTGCTCTGTGTTCTTTCTCTCACTAAGCATTTATGTCCTGCTCCTTCGTCGTGCTGCCTAAACTATGCATATCTCTCTCTCGTTCTCGTTCTTTCCTGCGCACACCCAGCCAGGCAGTCTGCAGGGCTTTGATTAGGGGCGCCTCCCCCTAAAACAACATAAAGGTGGCCCAAAAAATACTTCAAAATATTTAAAGTAAGTACTGGATTTCAATTCGTTATCTTGCTCTCTGATTCTCAGTCGGTGAGTAAATGCACTCCAATGAAGGCGCCAAAAAATAACAATAAAAAAGTTGCGACACTAGCTCACAGACTTTCACTGTATTAGGATTACTGATTACATTTTTAAAAAGGCAACAAGTAACTGTATCAGATTACATTTTTAAAGTAATCCTCCCAACCCTGCACATGATCAACTGTGAGCAAAGATTATATTCATGAAGATGCCTCACTCTGTTGGACTACTCATTGTCAACGTTTTAATATCTATTTGTGTCCACAACATCGACTAGTCGTTGCAGCCCTACTGTAAAGTACGTTTGTTTGTACCATGACACTAACTTATTGTCCCTTTCATTAGATTATCAAAGCCCTTTGGATGTTTTCGGACTTGATTCAAAATCCTCAGTTCTAACCAGCAGTCAGGCGGCAACTTTCCACAAGTCCCCTGTGCAACCCACCGCCATCACGGCACCGCAACACCCCCAAGGTCTCGGGCCCAATCCCTGCGTGCTCGTCAACATTCACCCCGAAGACCTTAACAAGGAAGACGTCATCTTCTTCTAGACTATGCGGAGGCTAAGCCACCCAGCGGTCTTTCTTAAATGCAAACAAAAATGACGGGCGGAAACTTCGGCCTTCTTTAACCCAGGATCCAAAGACTCCAGCCGGCGATTTTTAAGACAGGACTGCCAGGTGCGGCCAGAGTGCTTGATGGTTGGTTTGCACAGTGTAAATACTGGTGACTCTTGAAAGAGTTTCTTTTTGTTTTTCAAAAATGGTTTGTACAGATGTCAAACTCGTAGTCTGGATAATTTAGTTGCTTGTGTTCTTAATTATGCTGTCATTGAACTTTTTTTAATTTCTTCAATCAGGTGCCGTTTTCCAGCTCTTTAGCACGTGTTTTACACTACACCTATAATCTGCACCTGACCCCGCTTCAGTCAATTTTTCACATTGTTTTGATTTTGTAACGAAAACCTAAATTTGCTGACTTGGGTGGTAAGACCACAAACTGTTTTGAATTTATATCAAATCATAGTACAGTGAGACCTCGCTACTTCGCGGTTCGACGTTCGCGGATTCAGAGCTTCGCGGTCTGTAAGGGGCGTCGCTACTTTTTGCGGGAATCCCCGTCGGCCGACGACCCTAGCACGGCGCGCCGTTCTCGTTTCCTGGTGTTGTGTCCAAATCCGACTCCCGTACAGAATCCTCCCCCCCTCGCGTGAACGCGCATTCTGCTGCGCTTCCGACATAAGCGATCGTATTCTATATAATACGCTTATTGAAACCATAAAGGGAGCTAATTAAAATATTTGGGCGATCTTAGTCTATATATCGCGTTTATTTAAACAATAAAGCGCGATCGTATTCTACAAAATGCGTTTGTTAACGCGGATGAAAAAGTCACCAACGTCACGTCTCCTGCTCGGGCCGCGATGGCTCTACATGGCGCTACACAGCCCTTGTTGGGGGGGAAAGGGGTAGGGGGGGCCTGTGGGGGTTAGAGGGCGGTGAAGCGGAAGCCGCGTGGACCCAGCAGTGGCAGCCGTGGGCTACCAGTACACTCAGTACGGCCAGAGTAAGTCGAGAGCCTTCCCGGCTTAGCATGGTGCTCGTGGCGCACGTTAAAGCTCGTGTTTGCTGACGGGATCTCAAAGACTATTATGCATTACGGCGGTGAAGCGGAAGCCGCACCAAAACCGCGCGCCGGTGTTGTGCCCAAATCCGACTCCCGTACAAATTCTGCGCTTCCGACAGGCCGGCCTCCGCACGGAGAGCCCGACCCGCTCGGCTTGTCGCGGTGTCGTGCGTATCGCGCCCGGAAGTACCCGCGCCGCAGGTTAGGGGCTCGCTCGCGAATAATAAGGATAAGCGGTGCAGATAATGAGATCTGATTTATTTTTTCCTTTTTGAAGGGGTGTCGTTACTTCGCAGATTTTCCATTTTTCGGGTTGTTTTGCTCCCCATTAATCGGGTCTAAAAATATAATAATTTAAATAATTTTTTTTTATTATTATTACTTTTTTTTTCCTTTTTGAAGTGGCGTTGCTACTTCGCAGATTTTCAGTTTGGGCGGGTGGTTTTGGTCCCCATTAACCGGGTCTAAAAAATAATTTAAAAAAAAAAAAACATTTTTTTTTTTGAAGGTGCGCTGCTACTTCGCGGATTTTCTCTTATCGCGGGTGGTTTTGGTCCCCATTAACCGCGATAACCGAGGTCTTACTGTATATTTTAGACTTTTGGGGTCCAGCTGTTTAAGAGAGAAAAAAACGTTCTTGTACTGTAAATTTCCTCATGCCGAGACTCGCAGGACAAAGCTTGAAGGTCGAGCATGCAGACAACATCATGCTGTTATGACACATTCGTGACATCTTGCCGCTTCCTGGTGATTTCTCTTTGCAGGGGAAGAAGTGATCAGATTTTATCACATTAATATCTGTATTTCATATATATTTTTATTTAATGTCCAATGTATCAGCTTGTGTCTTTAGCCATCAGGAAAAATGCCTAATTTTATTAAAGAAACATGGAGATGTCCATCCCAACACATCCATTAACCTAAAGACCCACTGTGTATGAAATAATTCTGATCTGTTTCAACACGTGACAGTACACATCGGGGAAAGGAAGGCCTGAGTAGCCCTGTCTGGAGAAAAGAATGTTCAATTTTTTTAATTGTATATAGCAACCCTTATTGGTGTAAAACACTTCATTATTTAAAATAAAACACATTTGATTCAATTATTGACAAAAAACACATTCACTATCTCAGAAACAGTCCAAATGACCATATTTTCTAAACTAGCTGGTCCCGTTGGTGCTTTCAACACTTAATAGCAACTGACCTGAAAGAGCTGAGCCCTGCATGTTATTATCGCCGAGATAAATTTTCCACTCTTTCATTCTTTAGCCACTTTGCTTCAGGGTCCACTGCTGGTTATGCAAGGGAACATCGCTGAGTTCTGTTACTGAGTCCCCTTTGGCTAGCTGCTAAAGTTAGCCTCTTAAACCAGCTCTGACCAACTCTAGCTATTTGGTCTTTTTACCCATTCGAGTTTATCCCTCATGCTTGTCTACTGTCTTTTGTTACACTTGCAAGTATTAACATTAGTTGGGAAAGTTTAGTCAACTATAAGTTGTGGATTTGTTTTAGTACAAGAAAACCTGAAAATGTATGTATTTTTCTTGATTCTTTTTAGTTTGTTTTCACTAGCCGCTAAAGTAAGACCTTCACACCAAGTCTGACCAATGCCAGCTATCGGTTCTTTTCAGCCGCTCCAGATGTATTCATCTCCTTTAGTCTTTTGTTTTCGCTTTCATGTCTTGTCACTAGCAAGAACTGTGCTTGTGTCACTCCACCAAAGAGGCTCATGATCTCAGGCAAGTCTTACTTTTAATGATTTAATCCCAGCGTACTGATATTCTCAAAAAACAGCTCTACAATAAGAACAAAACGAAAAAAAATGTTGTCTGAGCCTTCTGCAAAACTCCTGAGCAAGCAGTATTTTTCATATTTTAATTCCACATTTATCCAGTGGCCTGTTCGGCATTGTTGACAGTTTGGCAAACAAACTGATGCCGTCTGTTTTGGCCAGTAAGGCATCCAGCTAAGGCCAAAACCTTTTGTTTGTTTCGAATCAAAAGCGACAGATGCAGAATGGAAGAATGCATTTTTTGGTGTAGTTAAAAATAAAATGTGATATTCAGTTGGTTGATATCAAAACATGATTGTTGTAGAACAGCCTTTTTCATCCAATTAAGCAAATGTGATTGAAATCCACTCAGAAATAATAAACCACAGGTGAGTAAATATTTTGCAGCAGGTACATTTCCCATGTTTCAGTTTTCCCTGCAAAAAAAAGAAAACATAGTTTACAAATCATCAGAATGAATAATGTAATTCCCTCGCTACTTCACATCCTCAGGGCACTGTCGGTTGAAATATATTCCACAATCCATTAATCCCTATCGCATACTGCCGGGAGTGTGCGTTGTTTTCAAGCCTTTCTGTCCACCCAAAAGTCAATTGCACCTGTGTGGGCAAAATCCAGTATCCCTGATTTGCTGCAAGCAGAGACTGCATTAATAGCCTTTTGTTTTTTCGTTATTGCCACCTGAAATCAACTGCACCCGTGCAGCTGCAATCAATTATGCCCGACAGCTTTTTACTGTGAGCAGGGATCGGCAGAAGGCACTTTTGTCAGTAGGCATGCCGTTTTGGCCCGCCTAAAATTAAATTTAAACAGTTTTGGCTGCAGACCATTATCCCTGGTTGCCTATTAGTGAGGGCAGGGCTGGCAGACCAAAGAGAAAAACCCACTGTTTTTTCTTTATTTTTATTTTATTTTTTCAGTTTTTGCTGCTGAAGCTTGCCATTGTGCCCTGCCTAAAATGATTTTCATTGTTTTGGCACAATCCATCAGCCCCAGTCAACTAATGGTGAGAGCAGGGTACAAGACAGAATATTTCTTCCATGCGTGGCACCTCCTTTTTCCTGTTCATTTTGCTTAAAATGAACAGCACCTGTGCAGCCACGATCAATTATCCCAAGTCCACTTTAGTTGGGATTGGCTGCTGTTTTTTGCAGTTTTTTTTTTTTACCTAAAATGAACTGCATTCATGCGTCTAGGATCATTATCCCAATCCCATATTACTGCAAGCAGGGACTGGTACAGCACATTCTTGGGGGGGGTTCGGTCGATGAAACATGCCATTTTGCCCCACCTAAAATGAACTGAATTGTTTTGGTGGTGATCCATTATCCCCAGTCGACAATTGCTGAGAGCTGGTGCCGTGAAAGAAATTTGTGTCATACCTGGTAGCTTTTCACCCCCCGTTCTTTACACCTAAAATGAACAGCACCCATGTGGCTGAGATCTCTTATCCCAGGTCTGCAGGATGCGTGTTTGGGTAGGGGTGTGCTCTATTTTGCATTTATCGGGAGGTTTGGTCCTCATTAACATCACAACTGTGCTCCGCTGTTTCCCTCTCAAGGCAAAAAAAAAAAGCAATATGCCAGTCACCCACTCATAGCAATATGCGATCAGAGATAATAGATTAACCTGCGATTCACTTAGGACACGAAGTATTGAGGAATTAGTCGTTTTCAAGTATACTTCACATTCAGAATTGAATGAAAATGAAACTACAGAAGCATAATCAAAGCCCATCAGGATATTTTGCTGTTGTTTCCATGTTGATGCTAATTACAAGATGCTAACTGGTTCTAGATAGATAGATAGATAGATACTTTATTCATCCTCGCAGGGAAATTAACATTCCAGCAGCATCCCTGCGCCTGATGATGTAAGCTTTTTTTGAAGCATGAGGGCATAAAAAAAAAAATCACTTCAGATGTCTTAAATGTGTTTTCTTTTTGTAGCCAGCCAGTCACAACACTAAACTCGCCAGCATAAACAGACTTTTCTTTTTGGGGTATCTTTTATGTGAATAATTATTCTTCCGCTGACGATTTTTACACTAGTCACTTTGCATAGTAGCATACTTGAACGCAGAATGATTGTTTTTTTTGACTGAGTTTGTAAATACCAGCAACTGCCTGATAGCGTTAGTAGTGCACAACAGATTTTTTTAATATCATTTTGATTATATTAACTGCAAAAAAATAGGATATTGTGAACACAGACTGTCTTAGTATTAAAAAGGGAAATTGTGCTGAACTTCTAGTGTGTTTTTTGTTGTTGTTGCGTTTGTCTGTATTACAACAAATCTCTTGGTTGCTGTTAACATTTTTTATGTTTTTCTTTTTTTTTTTTTTTTATCCCAGAGATGTGGTTACACTTTTTTTTCAAAATTCACTATACAACAGGGGTCTCCAAACTTTTTCGAGGTGAGAGCTACTTTTTGTTATTAGTTAGATCAAAGGGCACCCACTTAGATATTCATCCATCCATCCATCCATTATCTGTACCGCTTATCCTCAGTAGGGTCGCGGGGGTGCTGGAGCCCATCCCAGCCATCTCCGGGCAGTGGGCAGGGGACACCCTGAACTGGCTGCCAGCTAGTCGCAGGGCACAAAGGGACAGACAATTCGCGCGCTCATTCATACCTAGGGACAATTTGGATCGGTCGATTAACCTGACATGCATGTTTTTGGAATGTGGGAGGAAACCGGAGTGCCCGGAGGAAACCCACGCAAGCACGGGGAGAACCTGCAAACTCCGCACAGAAAGGTTGGTAGCTGGATTTGAACCCAAGACCTCAGAACTGTGCCGCACACGCGCTAACCACTGCCCCGCCGTGCTGCCCGCTTAGATATTAATTTCCAAAAAAACAACTTGGCTAAATGGCTTGCTAAACAGCTAAAAAGTACTGGGAGCTTGCTAGTCAGCTAGAATATTGACAGGTAAAAAACCTATAAGGGAGAAAGATGGCTAGCTAAGAGTTAAAAGCCAGGCAAATGGAAAGCTAGAAAAAAGCTTGATAGCTTGTTAGAAAGGAGACCAAATTTACCTTGATAACTAATGAAAGATTTTAGCGAGATAGCATGTAGTGAAATGTAAAAAACTAGCTAGATTGCTAAATAGCCATAAATGTTGGAAGATTGCTGGCTAAAAAGCAAGTTAAAAGAAATGCACATTTTTCGCTCATTGGCTATACAAAACAGATAAATTGGACTTTTTTTTGTTGTTTTTCCTGTAAAATAAATCAATACAAAAATAAATTAATAATTTTGTTTTAAAAGTGAAGAGATTCTCATTCTTTTTAATGAATTGCTTAAAAATAATAATTAATACTTCAATATTTTTTGGTAAATGGCCTTCATTTATACAGCGCTTTGAATGGAATGTATTTATTTGAATTTCTAAAAAACAATTTATCGTGTTATCACGTTATGAGCTTGTTTGAAATTAAAAATAGGGTTGAATGGAATAGGCAACCAACAAAAAATAAATTGAATAGAAAATCACAATGACACAGCACTGGTGGGCTATTTACAGAACAGGCCTGCAAAAATCTTAGGGGGTACCACGTTGGAGACCCCTGATATAATATGTTATATATTAGAAAAATATATCAAGTTTACCTTTGAAGCTTATCTTCGAAACTTATCCTGTCCTGTCCCCACACATGCCTTGACACCTTCCACATATTTTGAAAAACATAATGAATCAGAGTAGAACATTTCTCAAAAAATAAAGCTTCGACATTTTCAATTGAGTTGCATTATTATTACATATGAATAATATATATATATATATATATATATATATATATATATATGTGTGTGTGTAATGTGTGTGTAATGTGTGTATTAGGGTGGAGCTTATGTGACAATTTTTTTTTTCATGTATTCTTTTATCTTACCCCACAAAAATGTTCCACTTCCATCAAAAACTACACAGCAGAAGTTTCAGTCATGTAAGTTGATATTTAGACACTGTATAAATTTGAATTAGCGCGCATTAAGCCGGTTATACACACAAAATAATGATGGTTTAGGTAGATAATACAAACAAGAAGAAAAACTCAGTCCTTTATTAGAGTCTCTTTACGGCTGTCAGGAATAGTTTTGTGGTGTTTTTCAGCAATTTGTAGCAGATCCCGCAGATCAGTTTCATCGTTTGTGATATGACCACAGTATTCCTGAATCAGCGCCACACCTTGTTCTGCAAGATCATTGACCACACTGATTGCCTGAACAATTTCCAAAGCTTGTTTGAAGCCATCCCGTGATTCCCATTCCTGTGGTTCAACATCAAGATAGCCAACAGGAAGGTCCATGATTTTGAAGAAAGTGCTAGATCTAGAGGGCAGTCTTTTATATATTTGCTAGTAACAGTGTCTAAATCCTCTTTTGAAAATCCTGTTCAGCAGTTTCATCTATGTTGTCCTTATTTTTCATTGCAGCCACCATGAGTTGTTTCGTTGATGCACTGACTTGATTGTCAAAGAAAGCGAGTGTAACCGTTTCTGGTGTTAGATACCACAGGTGATTGGAAATTTTCTGAAGAGCCTTAGATATTGCAGCATTGATGTTTGAATATTCCACCAAAGACTTTAAACGCTGCAAATCAGTGCAAGGGGTACTTGCAGCAAGAGGTGCCATGATCCAGGCCTTCACGTAGATCCTTACTGTGAAGACACACACGCCAAGGAGTGCTTGTTCTTCCCTTCTAGTCAAACGGAACTGGGATCGAAACATCCATATTTTTAAAGAATAAATCTGATATGTCATGACTTGTTCCTGGTTTATCATCTTCCGAACTACTACTACTTCATGATAGTTGAATTGAGTCATTCGCAATTCTTTGCTCAGCTTCAGATTTTAGGCCTCTTTTCAAGGTCTTTTCTTGTTTTTCTTTCAGTCTTTTTTCTTTCTCAGCTAATTTTTTTGTCAACACCTGTCTTGACCCTTTTCTTCCCTTTGCTCTTTGAGCCAACAAAAACTCTTTGTCTTCTGGAATTGTCATAATGTTGAGCATTAGCTTGAGCAATGTCAAACAAGTCATAAAGTTCTTCTTTGAACTCACTTTCCTTGGCTTTTTGTGTTGCCGTTTGTCGTCCTCTGTTCTTTTTTTCAGAAAATGTTTTTAAAGTTTAGTCTGACCATTTTGTGGATCTTGAATTGGAATTGTTCGAATGTACTGAATATTTAACTGATGCTAATCTTTGAATGTTAATCACTTCTTAGAGGACAAAGAAGGTCTGCTAGCCTTGTCTTCAAAAGTAGGTCGAGGGAAATTATACTAGTTGAATTAGACTGATTTTGCTGAGCAGTAACTTGTGGTTAATGATTGTTTGAAATGTAAACGTACACATCTGTGGCTTATCCCAGCATCTCTAGAACTCCCATTTAAGAAAACTGATAGAAAACGCCAAACTTCTCAGCAATTTAGCTACCTCTAAAATGTATTTTATTTAGACCAAACTACACGGCGATTGTTCTTTTGTGTAATGGAACACAATTAGGGGGTAAGACAGTGACTTCTTGCAACTTTGAAAATAAGCTCCACCCTAGTGTGTATATATATTGTGCTCAGTAGCCTAGATGGTAGTGTGCCGGCTTTGAGACTGGGAGGTCGCTGGTTCGCGCCTCGACCGAGACATACCTAATTGGTATAATGGCGGCGCCCTCTGGCTGCGGCTGCACCGACTCGCTACAACGGGTCAGGTGTATCGACATTTCGTTCTGTGTACATTGTTACAAAGAATGACAATACAAAGGAAATTATTATTATTATTATTATATATATATATATATATATATATATATATATATATATATACATATATATATATATATACAACTATATATATAACTTTTGTTTTATTGAAATTCCTGCTGAAATATGTGTATAGTTTTTGGTAAGTGTCCTGCAAGGATGAGTACAACAGTGCCACCTGCTGGTATGGGGTGGGGTTTGGTTTTGGCTTCTGACATGTGACCGGGAGGCAGGGTTTGTTGGCAGTTTTCAGAGGGAACTGCTACTGGTAAGACACATCTTTTGGTGCTCCACAAAAGAAGTTAATTTTAAGCATTATAACCACAGCTGACAAATCTCTCAACATGCACAGCAATGTGATTGATGTTGTCAAGCTGTTTAGATTTATTTTCGTTTTGTTTCTGTTTTACTAAAATATTAATTCCCCTTGTAGAGATCAAAGCCAGCAGAAAAGCTAATGTTGTGACTCATTCATCTGCAGAAACTGTAATAATAAAAACCTCATCATCCAGTCCACGTTATTTGTGGATCTTTTGTGAGACAAGCACACCGCGGTTACATTGGTGCCGTGACCTGTGACTTCTATCAAACTCTCCGAACCAAGGACTGTCCTACCTGCCACATCAGCTCACAGTATTTGAAATTTTAGTTACATGAGCGTTATCGTTAAGCTCATTACCGTGCAGTGTCACAGTGATGCAGATAACTAAGTGTGCTATACAGTGACGTGTTACACAGGCTGCTGATTTATTTTGTGATTTTGACTTATTTAAAAAAAATTCTGTTAATCTTTGAAACATGTTTAACCAGAGCAATGTGCTAGCTCCACAATTTGACACACCTATTCACATTGGCAGGGGCAGGGGCATGGCTACCCCCATCCCCTCTGTTGATAGTTCTACCCCAGGTGTTGCTACACATAGAGTAGAGGCAGTTTCTAGTGTCGGCACCTATAATGCAGCTCACCAACATGCCAGCCTACCTTCACCTCAGGTCAGACCCACATCTACGCCAAATCCCACGAGTGACATTTCTGAGGGTGTAGCTAATCAAATGACAAATATTATTCAGGAGATAGGACATAAATTGGCTGGTAGCATTTTTCACGCATACAGTCGCACAATATAGTAGCTCCTAGCTCTGCTGCCACACAAGATGTAGCAAACACATTGAGTCAGCCTAGTCATGTGTCAGATGTATCACAGGTTCAGGTGGTTATACAGAGAAAGGTTAAGGAACCACCGTCATTTATTGGGGATGGCTCAGACTCAATAAAAGTACATGAGTGGGAAGATCTAATGCGGACATTTATTAAGAAGAGTAATGTGAGGCTTGAAGAGCAGGCCGAGGAAATCATTATGCATTTGAGAGGAAAAGCTAAAGATGTAGTTTGGTTTGGCATTAGAAACAGTAATATAGACCCCTATACCCGCCCTGACATGATTTATAGTCTTCTCAGGAAACACTTTAGCTGTACCAAGTACTCTGCTGTCCCTTTAGCTGACTTTTACTCAACCTTGCCCAAAGACCAGGAAGACCCCTATGACTACTGGCTAAGACTAAACAGAGCAGCTGACCTTGCCTCTGACTGCTTGAGAGAGCAGGGTAAAACATTTGACAACCCTGAAATTGAGGTAACTAGCATGTTTATTAGGAGCTGCCCTTGCAAAGAACTGGCACTCACTTTCAGATCTAAAACCATCGATAAGTGGTCAGCATGTGAAGTACTAGAGGTGCTGAATGAATACCATGCTGAGAAGAGCTACAAAGCAGCTTCCCTACAACAACCTGCGAATAGGGCGGGAATTGCCATACACAAAGCTGAGATGAGCCATAGTCCAACCCTCATGCACGAGCCACCTCAGACTTCAAGCCCACAGTATGTCCCTCTAACAGACGTTATTAGTATGTTGGAGAAAGTTCTGCTACGTAGTGCCCCTAACCAGTTTCAAGAGAGAAGGCGATCTCCAACCAGGCGACCTGGAGACAGAATGAATGGTTTCACTGACAAGCCATGTATCATTTGCAAAGAAGTCGAACACAGTGCTCGCTCTCATTGCCGAGACAAAAACCTTTGCTTTCACTGCCATGCCCCAGGGCATTCTCGACGTGATTGTCCAGTGAAGAAAGCTGTTCCACTGCCTCAGGGAAACTGACTGATCTGCGCTTAGGGGAGAACAGTGCAGATCAACTGAGTATGCCTCCCACCACTAATGTGATGCCTGACATGCAAGATAATAAATCCATTTATGAGTTATACAGCAACACGATACCTCCATCAAAGAAGCTGATCTTTCAGGGGTTTCAGAGAATAGCGGAGACTGACGAACTGTTTTACACACCTGTACTTGTGCAAGATGGCTCCACTTTCAGAGCGCTGTTAGACAGCGGGTCGATGGCTTGTACAGTAAGTGAGGACACTGCTAAGTCCCTGCTGCAGCAATTCCCTGATATGATGAGTTACACGGCCGATAACTATGTCATTGTAGGCTGCGGTGGACACTAAGTTTCTCCCAGAGACATGTACGACATTCACGTCACAGTTTACGGATGCCAAATGATAATGCCAGTAATAGTTGTGCCAGGCCAGACAGAACAGATGATCCTTGGCAGCAATGCCATCAAACATATTTTGACTCAATTGAAAAGCACTGACGGCTATTGGAGATTAGTTTCCACTACTGACAACGGTCTGTCCGATAACCACAGTCAATTCCTGTCAATGCTTTCTAACACAGAGAGATGGAGAGGTGATTGGATTCCAGACAAGGTAGGGACAGTGAAAATCAAGAGTTGCGTGACGCTGAATCCACGGACCGAGTACGTTATTTGGGGCAAGTTACCTGAGTTGGCCGGGATGTCAGCGGGCAGCACAGTTGTTGTTGAGCCAACCCAATCTAAGGCTAAGCCCAGACAAGTCCCTGTCGGACGAGTTGTTACTCCACTCTGGGGAGATGGATGGGTACCTGTTAAAATATTTAATCCTACGGACAGAGTTGTGGTGCTGAGAAGAATCGGAAAAATTGCAGATGTGTCTCCTTGCATCGCAGCGGAAGACCTGCCCAGTGCAGAGGAGGTCAAGTGCAACGTGCAGAGTTTACAGAGCAAAGAGGTCCAACCCAGGTCAAAAGAGGACATGATGCGTACATTGGAAGCTCAGGGACTGCAAGACATTGACCTGAAGTCATGCGAGGTTTCGCTGCAGTGTAAAGACAAGCTCCTTCATATCATCGAACAATTTGAGTCAATCTTTTCTTGCCATAAGATGGACTGTGGAGAGGCCAAAGAGTTTGTACATCGTATCCACCTTGTTGATGATAAGCCGTTCCGTCTACCCCACAGACGTATACCACCAAGTCAGTATGAAAAACTGAGGACGACTCTGAACGAGATGGAAGAGAAAGGAATTATCCAGAAGTCGACTAGCGACTATGCATCTGCTCTTGTTCTCATATGGAAGCGGAATGGAGAACTCAGGGTATGTACTGATTTCAGAAGGCTTAATGCGAGAACTATAAAGGATGCCTACCCACTACCGCATCAAGCCGATGCTTTGGCCGCACTTGGGGGAAATGCCTTTTTCTCCACGATGGACTTGACGTCAGGCTACTACAATGTCCCCTTGCACCATGATGCCAAAAAGTACACGGCATTCTCATCACCCTTTGGGCTTCACGAGTACAACCGGCTCCCTCAGGGACTCTGCAACAGCCCAGCAACATTTATGAGGATGATGATGTCGATATTCGGTGATCGGAATTTCATGAGCCTATTATGTTACCTCGACGACCTGATGGTGTTTGCACCTACAGAGGAAGTTGCACTCCAATGCCTGCAGATGATGTTTACTCGCCTCAAGGAACACAATCTCAAGCTCGCACCCAAAAAGTGTTTTGTCCTCAGACGGACTGTGAAATTTCTTGAGCATGTCATCAGTGAAGACGGAATTCGGAATGACCCCGAGAAGGTGAGAGCGATAAATGACGTACAAGTCGCTGACCTTATGGAGTCTGACGGTAAGACGCCGTGCCCTAGTAAAATCAGATCTTTTCTAGGCATGGTGATGTATTACCAAAGCTTCATTGAAGCATGTTCTGCAAAGACAAAACCTCTGTTCAGGCTCACATCTGAATCTGGTGCCCAGCATAAGCGCAAGAGAGGCCGCAAACTAGTGAGGAAAGGTCAAGTGAAGCTAACGCCTGCTGATTGGTCCAATGCATGCCAGAACGCATTTGAAACACTGAAGCACGACTTTGTGACCGGTGTCACTCTGGCCCACCCAGATTTTGATGCGCCGTTTATTCTGGCTGTCGATGCATCCTTCGATGGGATTGGAGCAGTCCTGTCACAGCTGCCACCTGGTGGGAAAGTAGCCAGACCAGTCGCCTTTGCAAGTAAAACGCTCTCTCGCTCCCAGCTCGAATTTCTTGCCTTGAAATGGGCAGTATGTGATAAATTCAGCCATTGGTTGAAAGGAAGACACTTCACCACGTGGACTGACAATAACCCGCTGACATACATTTTGACCAAACCAAGACTTGATGCGTGTGAACAGCGGTGGGTAGCGAAGCTAGCTGCATACAATTTTGACCTGAAGTACATTCCCGGCTCAAAGAACATCATAGCTGACGCTCTGAGCCGTGAGCCATTTGTACGGTCATGTGTGGGTCATCGGCTTGTTACCGAGCCCTATAACTCACTGTTGGACCAAGTCAACGGAGTGAACAACAGTACTGTGCAAGAGGTGTTCAGAGTATCCAACAATTGTCACGCTGTTGTAGACGAGAGTGCTGAGACATCAGACGAGTCAGTGAAAAGGGCAGTTCCACCAGGCACGAATGGTTCTGTGACATCAGAAGAAGTTGCTGCTGTCCTCAGTGCTCAGTCCACTGGTGGCGTGGGTCAAGTGATGGGAACGGGTGCTAACTTCAATCTTCTGCAGAGGGAAGATCAGTCAACAGCACTCCCACAGAGTCAGCTTGTTGGTTTACAAGAACAGGACAACACAATAAGCAGAACCATGTACTATGTGCATAGAGACAAGAGACCTACCAAGCGTGAGAGAGCTGTCGAGTCGCCTAGTGTGATGAAACTACTGAAGCATTGGAGCAGACTCACCATACAGAATGGCATGCTCTACAAAATAAGGAAAGATCCTCGCATGGCCAAGAAAATCTTCCAGTTTGTGGTGCCTGACTCATTGAAACAGAAAGTCCTCCATGGTTTACATGACTCAGCAGGTCACCAAGGCCAGAACCGTACTTTGTCTCTTGTGAGGCAACGATTCTTCTGGAATGGCATGGAACGTGATGTTGTGAACTATGTTAAATCCTGTCAGCGTTGTATAGTAGGGAAAACACCGGAACCACACAACCGTGCACCGCTCAAGAACATAATCACCTCTGAGCCTATGGAGTTGGTCTGTATAGACTTTTGGACTGCTGAGCAAGAGAACAAGTCTGTAGATGTCCTGGTCGTAACTGATCATTTCTCCAAGATGGCGCACGCCTTCCCTTGCAGGAATCAAACCGCCAAACAAGTTGCTCGCCGTCTGTGGCAGGATTTCTTTCTTGTCTATGGTTTCCCTCGGCGTATCCACTCTGATCAGGGAGCCAATTTTGAGAGCAAACTGATCAAAGAGCTTCTAGAGATGACTGGTGTAACAGAGTTGAAATTTGATTGTTTTGAATGTTTTTTGAATTCTCACAAAATCTGTGTTTTTGTTGTATTACTGTTAATATTCCGGTACCTCATTTAGTTGTTAAGTCATGGGCGTCTGCAACTGTCTTTTTCGTTTGGCACTTTATGGGCTTCAGCGCTTGCCGTAGCTTAAGTGAATTTGAAAGCGCTGAAGGTAAGATGTGCCCAATATCAGTTGGATAAAAAAATGCATATTTTGGTAGACATATGGGCTGCTTTTGCAAATTATTTTTGTTTATGAAGATATATAAGTTGTGCTAAATGATGTATATTAAAAAAGCATTAAATAAGAAGTAAAGCAATACAGCTTGAAATGAAGATGCAACGTGTTTTGATGCAAACACGCCACGAGGTACGGCCTGTTGAGTGATGACCCGTTCTTTTGTATCTTTAATATTTTAGATAATTGCAGTCGTGAACAGAGGCCCCTGACTTTTGTATTGTTTTGTTTACTGAATGCAGGTACGTGGGAAAGTTATGTTCATTGTTATTATGGAAGTTTCATTATTAATGTGCTCGCATGTTGTCTGCTTGCCGTAGCTTAAGTGAATTTGTAAGCGCTGAAGATAATTGCAGTCGTGAACAGAGGCCCCTGACTTTTGTATTGTTTTGTTTACTGAATGCAGGCAATAAACCCAGAGATTGTGAAACCTTGTGTCGTGCATGAAAGAGGGTCGCTACTCTGGTGCCGTGACTACACAACTGGATCATTTTTATCAGCCTCTGAGCAGATCCCGGCGTTGCTGCATATTCTTCTTGTGTCCACTAGAGGGTACCGTTGCACTGCATTGGCGCTTTGATTTCGTTTTATGTATTTGTGCCACTGTGCATTTGCTATCAATACGTAAATTATTAGTTAATTTCTGTTTTTTATTTTTTCCTGTTTTATTTTCTATTCTTTGTACTACTTAAAGTATAATGGCTGAAAATGGTCAAAATGACGATTTTCAGGGCTTTTCTATTGGCAGGGGCAGGGGTGTCCATTTTAATGGTTTGAATGCAAACACACTTACTAGTGGGTATGGAAGTGAAGGTGTAGGTGGTCTCCAAGAACATGTTAGTGATGGGAGGGACAGGGGGCGTGGTATGATCCCAAACTGGTCTCCAAGTGAACAGTTCTTGAGGGAGAGTGCACAGACTTCAACCCCAATGAGTGATAATATTGCCCTGCAACACCTGACTGACATGGTAGGCCGTATTGGAGAGCAGATAGGCAA
>NW_028283139.1:0-27500 GCF_059441175.1 Urocampus carinirostris
CTGCACTAAATATAGAAAATTCAGAATATTGCCAACTCAGGAAAGCAAGAATTATCATTCTAGCATGCATGGTTCAAAAGTTATTATCATTATTAAATGATTGCTTTTTCGGACGTTTCAGACGCAGATAAGCTTAAAAGAGAGCTTTTCAGACTGCAAGTCCCATTTGTATGAAAACTTGCATTACTCAAAAAGTTGAGCTTTTTTACCAAATATGCACCAGATATAGAAAATTCAGAAGATTTCCAACCCAGGAAAGCAAGAATTATGATTCTAGCATGCATGGTTCAAAAGTTATTATCATTATTAAATGATTGCTTTTTCGGACGTTTAAGGCGCAGATAAGCTTAAAAGAGAGCTTTTCAGACTGCAAAGTCCCACTTGTATGAAAACTTGCATAACTCAAAAAGTTGAGCTTTTTTCACTAAATCTGCACTAAATATAGAAAATTCAGAAGATTTCCAACCCAGGAAAGCAAGAATTATGATTCTAGTATGCATGGCTCAAAAGTTATATTCATTATTAAATGATTGCTTTTTCGGACGTTTCAGGCGCAGATAAGCTTAAAAGAGAGCTTTTCAGCCTGCAAGTCACACTTGTATGAAAACTTGCATAACTAAAAAAGTTTAGCTTTTTTTCACCAAATCTGCATCAGATATAGAAAATCCAGAAGATTTCCAACCCAGGAAAGCAAGAATTATGATTCTAGCATGCATGGTTCAAAAGTTATTATCATTATTAAATGATTGCTTTTTCGGACGTTTCAGACGCAGATAAGCTTAAAGGAGAGCTTTTCAGACTGCAAGTCCCACTTGTATGAAAACTTGCATAACTCAAAATGTTGACCTTTTTTCACCAAATCTGCACCAGATATAGACAATTTAGAAGATTTCCAACCCAGGAAAGCAAGAATTATGATTCTAGCATGCATGGTTCAAAAGTTATTATCATTATTAAATGATTGCTTTTCCGGACGTTTCAGACGCAGATAAGCTTAAAAGAGAGCTTTTTAGACTGCAAGTCACACTTGTATGAAAACTTGCATAACTCAAAAAGTTGAGCTTTTTCACCAAATCTGCACTAAATATAGAAAATTCAGAAGATTTCCAACCCAGGAAAGCAAGAATTATGATTCCAACATGCATGGTTCAAAAGTTATATTCATTATTAAATGATTGCTTTTTCGGACGTTTCAGACGCAGATAAGCTTAAAAGAGAGCTTTTCAGCCTGCAACTCAAACTTGTATGAAAACTTGCATAACTCAAAAAGTTGAGCTTTTTCACCAAATCTGCACTAAATATAGAAAATTCAGAACATTTCCAACCCAGGAAAGCAAGAATTATGATTCTAGCATGCATGGTTCAAAAGTTATTGTCATTATTAAATGATTGCTTTTTCGGACGTTTCAGACGCAGATAAGCTTAAAAGAGAACTTTTCATCCTGCAAGTCACACTTGTATGAAAACTTGCATTACTCAAAAAGTTGAGCTTTTTTCACCAAATCTGCACCAGATATAGAAAATTCAGAAGTTTCCAACCCAGGAAAGCAAGAATTATGATTCTAGCATGCATAGTTTAAAAGTTATTGTCATTATTAAATGATTGCTTTTTCGGACGTTTCAGACGCAGATAAACTTAAAAGAGAGCTTTTCAGACTGCAAGTCCCACTTGTATGAAAACTTGCATAACTCAAAAAGTTGAGCTTTTTTCACTAAATCTGCACTAAATATAGAAAATTCAGAAGATTTCCAACCCAGGAAAGCAAGAATTATGGTTTTAGTATGCATGGCTCAAAAGTTATATTCATTATTAAATGATTGCTTTTTCGGACGTTTCAGGCGCAGATAAGCTTAAAAGAGAGCTTTTCAGACTGCAAGTCCCACTTGTATGAAAACTTGCATAACTCAAAAAGTTGAGCTTTTTTCACCAAATCTGCACCAGATATAGAAAATTCAGAAGATTTCCAACCCAGGAAAGCAAGAATTATGATTCTAGCATGCATGGTTCAAAAGTTATTATCATTATTAAATGATTGCTTTTTCAGACGTTTCAGGCGCAGATAAGCTTAAAAGAGAGCTTTTCAACCTGCAAGTCACACTTGTATGAAAACTTACATTACTCAAAAAGTTGAGCTTTTTTCACCAAATCTGCACTAAATATAGAAAATTCAGAAGATTTCCAACCCAGGAAAGCAAGAATTATGATTCCAACATGCATGGTTCAAAAGTTATATTCATTATTAAATGATTGCTTTTTCGGACGTTTCAGACGCAGATAAGCTTAAAAGAGAGCTTTTCAGACTGCAAGTCACACTTGTATGAAAACTTGCATTACTCAAAAAGTTAAATGTTGGAGGCTCACTCATGGAAACGAGGAGTACACTTGAACGTCCATCTCTGGACGCTGACAGCTTAAGTAGAAAGCTTCCACCAATCAGGAAAGCACGTTCCAGCACGCCAGCTGATTACCTCAGGTGGCTCCAGTTAGGTAATCACGACAAAAAGAGAACTTTTCATCCTGCCAGTCACACTTGTATGAAAACTTGCATAACTCAAAATGTTGACCTTTTTTCACCAAATCTGCACTAGATATAGAAAATTCAGAAGATTTCCAACCCAGGAAAGCAAGAATTATTATTCTAGCATGCATGATTCAAAAGTTATTATCATTATTAAATGATTGCTTTTTCAGACGTTTCAGGCGCAGATAAGCTTAAAAGAGAGCTTTTCAGCCTGCAAGTCACACTTGTATGAAAACTTGCATAACTCAAAAAGTTGAGCTTTTTTTCACCAAATCTGCACCAGATATAGAAAATCCAGAAGATTTCCAACCCAGGAAAGCAAGAATTATGATTCTAGCATGCATGGTTCAAAAGTTATTATCATTATTAAATGATTGCTTTTTCGGACGTTTCAGACGCAGATAAGCTTAAAGGAGAGCTTTTCAGACTGCAAGTCCCACTTGTATGAAAACTTGCATAACTCAAAATGTTGACCTTTTTTCACCAAATCTGCACCAGATATAGAAAATTTAGAAGATTTCCAACCCAGGAAAGCAAGAATTATGATTCGAGCATGCATGGTTCAAAAGTTATTATCATTATTAAATGATTGCTTTTTCGGACGTTTCAGACGCAGATAAGCTTAAAAGAGAGCTTTTTAGACTGCAAGTCACACTTGTATGAAAACTTGCATAACTCAAAAAGTTGAGCTTCTTTCACCAAATCTGCACTAAATATAGACAATTCAGAAGATTTCCAACCCAGGAAAGCAAGAATTATGATTCTAGCATGCATGGTTCAAAAGTTATTGTCATTATTAAATGATTGCTTTTTCGGACGTTTCAGGCGCAGATAAGCTTAAAAGAGAGCTTTTCAGCCTGCAAGTCACACTTGTATGAAAACTTGCATAACTCAAAAAGTTGAGCTTTTTCACCAAATCTGCACTGAATATAGAAAATTCAGAAGATTTCCAACCCAGGAAAGCAAGAATTATGATTCCAACATGCATGGTTCAAAAGTTATATTCATTATTAAATGATTGCTTTTTCGGACGTTTCAGACGCAGATAAACTTAAAAAAGAGCTTTTCAGACTGCAAGTCACACTTGTATGAAAACTTGCATTACTCAAAAAGTTAAATTTTGGAGGCTCACTCATGGAAACGAGGAGTACACTTGAACGTCCATCTCTGGACGCTGACAGCTTAAGTAGAAAGCTTCCACCAATCAGGAAAGCACGTTCCAGCACGCCAGCTGATTACCTCAGGTGGCTCCAGTTAGGTAATCACGACAAAAAGAGAACTTTTCATCCTGCCAGTCACACTTGTATGAAAACTTGCATAACTCAAAATGTTGACCTTTTTCACCAAATCTGCACTAGATATAGAAAATTCAGAAGATTTCCAACCCAGGAAAGCAAGAATTATGATTATAGCATGCATGGTTCAAAAGTTATTGTGATTATTAAACGATTGCTTTTTCAGACGTTTCAGGCGCAGATAAGCTTAAAGAGAGCTTTTCAACCTGCAAGTCACACTTGTATGAAAACTTGCATTACTCAAAAAGTTGTGCTTTTTCACCAAATCTGCACCAGATATAGAAAATTCAGAAAATTTCCAACCCAGGAAAGCAAGAATTATGATTTTAGCATGCATGGTTCAAAAGTTATTGTGATTATTAAACGATTGCTTTTTCGGACGTTTCAGGCGCAGATAAGCTTAAAAGAGAGCTTTTCAGCCTTCAAGTCACACTTATATGAAAACTTGCATAACTCAAAAAGTTGAGCTTTTTTCACCAAATCTGCACTAGATATAGACAATTCAGAAGATTTCCAACCCAGGAAAGCAAGAATTATGATTCTAGCATGCATGGTTCAAAAGTTATTATCATTATTAAATGATTGCTTTTTCGGACGTTTCAGGCGCAGATAAGCTTAAAAGAGAATGTTTCAGCCTGCAAGTCACACTTGTATGAAAACTTGCATAACTCAAAAAGTTGAGCTTTTTTCACCAAATCTGCACTAGATATAGACAATTCAGAAGATTTCCAACCCAGGAAAGCAAGAATTATGATTCTAGCATGCATGGTTCAAAAGTTATTATCATTATTAAATGATTGCTTTTTCAGACGTTTCAGGCGCAGATAAGCTTATAAGAGAGCTTTTCAACCTGCAAGTCACACTTGTATGAAAACTTACATTACTCAAAAAGTTGAGCTTTTTTCACCAAATCTGCACCAGATATAGAAAATTCATAAGATTTCCAACCCAGGAAAGCAAGAATTATGATTCTAGCATGCATGGTTCAAAAGTTATTGTCATTATTAAATGATTGCTTTTTCGGACGTTTCAGGCGCAGATAAGCTTAAAAGAGAGCTTTTCAGACTGCAAGTCCCACTTGTATGAAAACTTGCATAACTTAAAAAGTTGAGCTTTTTTCACCAAATCTGCACCAGATATAGGAAATTCAGAAGATTTCCAACCCAGGAAAGCAAGAATTATGATTCTAGCATGCATGGTTCAAAAGTTATTATCATTATTAAATGATTGCTTTTTCGGACGTTTCAGGCGCAGATAAGCTTAAAAGAGAGCTTTTCAGACTGCAAGTCCCACTTGTATGAAAACTTGCATAACTCAAAAAGTTGAGCTTTTTTCACCAAATCTGCACTAGATATAGACAATTCAGAAGATTTCCAACCCAGGAAAGAAATAATTATGATTCTAGCATGCATGGTTCAAAAGTTATTATCATTATTAAATGATTGCTTTTTCGGACGTTTCAGGCGCAGATAAGCTTAAAAGAGAATGTTTCAGCCTGCAAGTCACACTTGTATGAAAACTTGCATAACTCAAAAAGTTGAGCTTTTTTCACCAAATCTGCACTAGATATAGACAATTCAGAAGATTTCCAACCCAGGAAAGCAAGAATTATGATTCTAGCATGCATGGTTCAAAAGTTATTATCATTATTAAATGATTGCTTTTTCAGACGTTTCAGGCGCAGATAAGCTTATAAGAGAGCTTTTCAACCTACAAGTCACACTTGTATGAAAACTTACATTACTCAAAAAGTTGAGCTTTTTTCACCAAATCTGCACCAGATATAGAAAATTCATAAGATTTCCAACCCAGGAAAGCAAGAATTATGATTCTAGCATGCATGGTTCAAAAGTTATTGTCATTATTAAATGATTGCTTTTTCGGACGTTTCAGGCGCAGATAAGCTTAAAAGAGAGCTTTTCAGACTGCAAGTCCCACTTGTATGAAAACTTGCATAACTTAAAAAGTTGAGCTTTTTTCACCAAATCTGCACCAGATATAGGAAATTCAGAAGATTTCCAACCCAGGAAAGCAAGAGTTATGATTCTAGCATGCATGGTTCAAAAGTTATTATCATTATTAAATGATTGCTTTTTCGGACGTTTCAGGCGCAGATAAGCTTAAAAGAGAGCTTTTCAGACTGCAAGTCCCACTTGTATGAAAACTTGCATAACTCAAAAAGTTGAGCTTTTTTCACCAAATCTGCACTAGATATAGACAATTCAGAAGATTTCCAACCCAGGAAAGAAATAATTATGATTCTAGCATGCATGGTTCAAAAGTTATTATCATTATTAAATGATTGCTTTTTCGGACGTTTCAGGCGCAGATAAGCTTAAAAGAGAATTTTTCAGCCTGCAAGTCACACTTGTATGAAAACTTGCATAACTCAAAAAGTTGAGCTTTTTTCACCAAATCTGCACTAGATATAGACAATTCAGAAGATTTCCAACCCAGGAAAGCAAGAATTATGATTCTAGCATGCATGGTTCAAAAGTTATTATCATTATTAAATGATTGCTTTTTCAGACGTTTCAGGCGCTGATAAGCTTAAAAGAGAGCTTTTCAACCTGCAGTCACACTTGTATGAAAACTTACATTACTCAAAAAGTTGAGCTTTTTTCACCAAATATGCACCAGATATAGAAAATTCAGAAGATTTCCAACCCAGGAAAGCAATAATTATGATTCTAGCATGCATGGTTCAAAAGTTATTGTCATTATTAAATGATTGCTTTTTCGGACGTTTCAGGCGCAGATAAGCTTAAAAGAGAGCTTTTCAGACTGCAAGTCCCACTTGTATGGAAACTTGCATGATTTAAAAAGTTGAGCTTTTTTCACTAAATCTGCACCAGATATAGGAAATTCAGAAGATTTCCAACCCAGGAAAGCAAGAGTTATAATTCTAGCATGTATGGTTCAAAAGTTATTGTCATTATTAAATGATTGCTTTTTCGGACGTTTCAGACGCAGATAAGCTTAAAAGAGAATTTTTCAGCCTGAAAGTCACACTTGTATGTAAACTTGCATAACTCAAAAAGTTGAGCTTTTTTCACCAAATCTGCACTAGATATAGACAATTCAGAAGATTTCCAACCCAGGAAAGAAATAATTATGATTCTAGCATGCATGGTTCAAAAGTTATTATCATTATTAAATGATTGCTTTTTCGGACGTTTCAGGCGCAGATAAGCTTAAAAGAGAATTTTTCAGCCTGCAAATCACACTTGTATGAAAACTTGCATAACTCAAAAAGTTGAGCTTTTTTCACCAAATCTGCACTAGATATAGACAATTCAGAAGATTTCCAACCCAGGAAAGCAAAAATTATGATTCTAGCATGCATGGTTCAAAAGTTATTAAATTATTATTAAATGATTGCTTTTTCAGACGCAGATAAGCTTAAAAGAGAGCTTTTCAGACTGCAAGTCCCACTTGTATGAAAACTTGCATAACTCAAAAAGTTGAGCTTTTTTCACCAAATCTCATTTTGACCTGTACGGCCTCCCTCTGATTACAGGTCAGCTAGTTTCCCGAAACTGAACTGATTTGGGGAGGAACTTTGTCGAGGCAATGCTGCTTAGAGTGACCAACACAGATTATTCAATTTGCAATGATATAAAGTGGAGTGATCAGCGCCACCACACACCTTACATGGAGGGGAGTTGAAAGGACTCTGAATACGCTCAGGATTGCGTGGCTCCACTCTAGACAAAACTCTCTCTAGCATGCTCATCATTCGGCCAAGGACATCACTGTCATCTTTCTGAGCAGGCTGTGGGACATGCTGTGGTGGGACATGCTGTGGTGGGACATGCTGTGATGGGGCACGGACAGGCGGTGAGACATGCTGTGGGCGCTGGGCATGCTGTCGAACACACGAAAAATCTGTATATGGATCAGGGTTAACATGGTGGGGACAAATGGACTGGAGACCCGTCTCTATAGAGCCAGAGTAGGAACAACAAGAAGATTTACTGTCAAGCACTGCAGTCGGGTAATTCTTCAGTGGAGGGACACTGCAAGACCTAGTTGACTCCCCTGATTCCCTTTGATACTCATCTATCCTGAGTTGAACGTCCTTAGAGGTCCACTCATTAACAGGCTTGCATCTGAAAATGTTCGGTAGCTGTGGATCAGGACAGTACTTTGCAAACATTTGTGCCACTTCCCCGCCAAGGTTTTCCATTTTTCTGCCCAACCCTCATCAGCAGTGTCTGCTGCTTTGTTTAGTCTGATCCAGTAGTCAACTGGATTTTCCTTTGGCGTGGGTAGCGTGGTGTAAAAATCTTGCAACGGGAGAGTTGACGAGGAATGACTAAAGTATCGTATTAGAATGTCATAAATGATATCTGGGTCTTGCCTCACATCAAGTGCCTCATCATTCCTGAGAGCTACTCTGACAACGTCTCTTGCCCTCCCTAAAAGCCTGCTTAGTATCTCATCTGCTTTTTCAGCTGTTGTATAAGACTGTTTGCAAAGCTGGGCTTTAGTCATGGTGATCCATTCTTGAATTGAAGACTTGTCAGAACCATTTCCCCTGAAAGTCACAATTTCATGTTCAGTCTTGACATGGACAATTACTGGTGTAGTGTTTACCTGCGTTGTGTTATGTGGTCTAGGGTCGTCTTTAGTCATAACAGTCGCTGCTTTGCCAGTCATTGGTGTGTCATGTGCATGTGTGCGATCAATGAAACCAGAAGAGAGCAGACTAGCCAATACTGAGTTGCCTATCTGCTCTCCAATACGGCCTACCATGTCAGTCAGGTGTTGCAGGGCAATATTATCACTCATTGGGGTTGAAGTCTGTGCACTCTCCCTCAAGAACTGTTCACTTGGAGACCAGTTTGGGATCATACCACGCCCCCTGTCCCTCCCATCACTAACATGTTCTTGGAGACCACCTACACCTTCACTTCCATACCCACTAGTAAGTGTGTTTGCATTCAAACCATTAAAATGGACACCCCTGCCCCTGCCAATAGAAAAGCCCTGAAAATCGTCATTTTGACCATTTTCAGCCATTATACTTTAAGTAGTACAAAGAATAGAAAATAAAACAGGAAAAAATAAAAAACAGAAATTAACTAATAATTTACGTATTGATAGCAAATGCACAGTGGCACAAATACATAAAACGAAATCAAAGCGCCAATGCAGTGCAACGGTACCCTCTAGTGGACACAAGAAGAATATGCAGCAACGCCGGGATCTGCTCAGAGGCTGATAAAAATGATCCAGTTGTGTAGTCACGGCACCAGAGTAGCGACCCTCTTTCATGCACGACACAAGGTTTCACAATCTCTGGGTTTATTGCCTGCATTCAGTAAACAAAACAATACAAAAGTCAGGGGCCTCTGTTCACGACTGCAATTATCTTCAGCGCTTACAAATTCACTTAAGCTACGGCAAGCAGACAACATGCGAGCACATTAATAATGAAACTTCCATAATAACAATGAACATAACTTTCCCACGTACCTGCATTCAGTAAACAAAACAATACAAAAGTCAGGGGCCTCTGTTCACGACTGCAATTATCTAAAATATTAAAGATACAAAAGAACGGGTCATCACTCAACAGGCCGTACCTCGTGGCGTGTTTGCATCAAAACACGTTGCATCTTCATTTCAAGCTGTATTGCTTTACTTCTTATTTAATGCTTTTTTAATATACATCATTTAGCACAACTTATATATCTTCATAAACAAAAATAATTTGCAAAAGCAGCCCATATGTCTACCAAAATATGCATTTTTTTATCCAACTGATATTGGGCACATCTTACCTTCAGCGCTTTCAAATTCACTTAAGCTACGGCAAGCGCTGAAGCCCATAAAGTGCCAAACGAAAAAGACAGTTGCAGACGCCCATGACTTAACAACTAAATGAGGTACCGGAATATTAACAGTAATACAACAAAAACACAGATTTTGTGAGAATTCAAAAAACATTCAAAACAATCAAATTTCAACTCTGTTACACCAGTCATCTCTAGAAGCTCTTTGATCAGTTTGCTCTCAAAATTGGCTCCCTGATCAGAGTGGATACGCCGAGGGAAACCATAGACAAGAAAGAAATCCTGCCACAGACGGCGAGCAACTTGTTTGGCGGTTTGATTCCTGCAAGGGAAGGCGTGCGCCATCTTGGAGAAATGATCAGTTACGACCAGGACATCTACAGACTTGTTCTCTTGCTCAGCAGTCCAAAAGTCTATACAGACCAACTCCATAGGCTCAGAGGTGATTATGTTCTTGAGCGGTGCACGGTTGTGTGGTTCCGGTGTTTTCCCTACTATACAACGCTGACAGGATTTAACATAGTTCACAACATCACGTTCCATGCCATTCCAGAAGAATCGTTGCCTCACAAGAGACAAAGTACGGTTCTGGCCTTGGTGACCTGCTGAGTCATGTAAACCATGGAGGACTTTCTGTTTCAATGAGTCAGGCACCACAAACTGGAAGATTTTCTTGGCCATGCGAGGATCTTTCCTTATTTTGTAGAGCATGCCATTCTGTATGGTGAGTCTGCTCCAATGCTTCAGTAGTTTCATCACACTAGGCGACTCAACAGCTCTCTCACGCTTGGTAGGTCTCTTGTCTCTATGCACATAGTACATGGTTCTGCTTATTGTGTTGTCCTGTTCTTGTAAACCAACAAGCTGACTCTGTGGGAGTGCTGTTGACTGATCTTCCCTCTGCAGAAGATTGAAGTTAGCACCCGTTCCCATCACTTGACCCACGCCACCAGTGGACTGAGCACTGAGGACAGCAGCAACTTCTTCTGATGTCACAGAACCATTCGTGCCTGGTGGAACTGCCCTTTTCACTGACTCGTCTGATGTCTCAGCACTCTCGTCTACAACAGCGTGACAATTGTTGGATACTCTGAACACCTCTTGCACAGTACTGTTGTTCACTCCGTTGACTTGGTCCAACAGTGAGTTATAGGGCTCGGTAACAAGCCGATGACCCACACATGACCGTACAAATGGCTCACGGCTCAGAGCGTCAGCTATGATGTTCTTTGAGCCGGGAATGTACTTCAGGTCAAAATTGTATGCAGCTAGCTTCGCTACCCACCGCTGTTCACACGCATCAAGTCTTGGTTTGGTCAAAATGTATGTCAGCGGGTTATTGTCAGTCCACGTGGTGAAGTGTCTTCCTTTCAACCAATGGCTGAATTTATCACATACTGCCCATTTCAAGGCAAGAAATTCGAGCTGGGAGCGAGAGAGCGTTTTACTTGCAAAGGCGACTGGTCTGGCTACTTTCCCACCAGGTGGCAGCTGTGACAGGACTGCTCCAATCCCATCGAAGGATGCATCGACAGCCAGAATAAACGGCGCATCAAAATCTGGGTGGGCCAGAGTGACACCGGTCACAAAGTCGTGCTTCAGTGTTTCAAATGCGTTCTGGCATGCATTGGACCAATCAGCAGGCGTTAGCTTCACTTGACCTTTCCTCACTAGTTTGCGGCCTCTCTTGCGCTTATGCTGGGCACCAGATTCAGATGTGAGCCTGAACAGAGGTTTTGTCTTTGCAGAACATGCTTCAATGAAGCTTTGGTAATACATCACCATGCCTAGAAAAGATCTGATTTTACTAGGGCACGGCGTCTTACCGTCAGACTCCATAAGGTCAGCGACTTGTACGTCATTTATCGCTCTCACCTTCTCGGGGTCATTCCGAATTCTTCACTGATGACATGCTCAAGAAATTTCACAGTCCGTCTGAGGACAAAACACTTTTTGGGTGCGAGCTTGAGATTGTGTTCCTTGAGGCGAGTAAACATCATCTGCAGGCATTGGAGTGCAACTTCCTCTGTAGGTGCAAACACCATCAGGTCGTCGAGGTAACATAATAGGCTCATGAAATTCCGATCACCGAATATCGACATCATCATCCTCATAAATGTTGCTGGGCTGTTGCAGAGTCCCTGAGGGAGCCGGTTGTACTCGTGAAGCCCAAAGGGTGATGAGAATGCCGTGTACTTTTTGGCATCATGGTGCAAGGGGACATTGTAGTAGCCTGACGTCAAGTCCATCGTGGAGAAAAAGGCATTTCCCCCAAGTGCGGCCAAAGCATCGGCTTGATGCGGTAGTGGGTAGGCATCCTTTATAGTTCTCGCATTAAGCCTTCTGAAATCAGTACATACCCTGAGTTCTCCATTCCGCTTCCATATGAGAACAAGAGCAGATGCATAGTCGCTAGTCGACTTCTGGATAATTCCTTTCTCTTCCATCTCGTTCAGAGTCGTCCTCAGTTTTTCATACTGACTTGGTGGTATACGTCTGTGGGGTAGACGGAACGGCTTATCATCAACAAGGTGGATACGATGTACAAACTCTTTGGCCTCTCCACAGTCCATCTTATGGCAAGAAAAGATTGACTCAAATTGTTCGATGATATGAAGGAGCTTGTCTTTACACTGCAGCGAAACCTCGCATGACTTCAGGTCAATGTCTTGCAGTCCCTGAGCTTCCAATGTACGCATCATGTCCTCTTTTGACCTGGGTTGGACCTCTTTGCTCTGTAAACTCTGCACGTTGCACTTGACCTCCTCTGCACTGGGCAGGTCTTCCGCTGCGATGCAAGGAGACACATCTGCAATTTTTCCGTTTCTTCTCAGCACCACAACTCTGTCCGTAGGATTAAATATTTTAACAGGTACCCATCCATCTCCCCAGAGTGGAGTAACAACTCGTCCGACAGGGACTTGTCTGGGCTTAGCCTTAGATTGGGTTGGCTCAACAACAACTGTGCTGCCCGCTGACATCCCGGCCAACTCAGGTAACTTGCCCCAAATAACGTACTCGGTCCGTGGATTCAGCGTCACGCAACTCTTGATTTTCACTGTCCCTACCTTGTCTGGAATCCAATCACCTCTCCATCTCTCTGTGTTAGAAAGCATTGACAGGAATTGACTGTGGTTATCGGACAGACCGTTGTCAGTAGTGGAAACTAATCTCCAATAGCCGTCAGTGCTTTTCAATTGAGTCAAAATATGTTTGATGGCATTGCTGCCAAGGATCATCTGTTCTGTCTGGCCTGGCACAACTATTACTGGCATTATCATTTGGCATCCGTAAACTGTGACGTGAATGTCGTACATGTCTCTGGGAGAAACTTAGTGTCCACCGCAGCCTACAATGACATAGTTATCGGCCGTGTAACTCATCATATCAGGGAATTGCTGCAGCAGGGACTTAGCAGTGTCCTCACTTACTGTACAAGCCATCGACCCGCTGTCTAACAGCGCTCTGAAAGTGGAGCCATCTTGCACAAGTACAGGTGTGTAAAACAGTTCGTCAGTCTCCGCTATTCTCTGAAACCCCTGAAAGATCAGCTTCTTTGATGGAGGTATCGTGTTGCTGTATAACTCATAAATGGATTTATTATCTTGCATGTCAGGCATCACATTAGTGGTGGGAGGCATACTCAGTTGATCTGCACTGTTCTCCCCTAAGCGCAGATCAGTCAGTTTCCCTGAGGCAGTGGAACAGCTTTCTTCACTGGACAATCACGTCGAGAATGCCCTGGGGCATGGCAGTGAAAGCAAAGGTTTTTGTCTCGGCAATGAGAGCGAGCACTGTGTTCGACTTCTTTGCAAATGATACATGGCTTGTCAGTGAAACCATTCATTCTGTCTCCAGGTCGCCTGGTTGGAGATCGCCTTCTCTCTTGAAACTGGTTAGGGGCACTACGTAGCAGAACTTTCTCCAACATACTAATAACGTCTGTTAGAGGGACATACTGTGGGCTTGAAGTCTGAGGTGGCTCGTGCATGAGGGTTGGACTATGGCTCATCTCAGCTTTGTGTATGGCAATTCCCGCCCTATTCGCAGGTTGTTGTAGGGAAGCTGCTTTGTAGCTCTTCTCAGCATGGTATTCATTCAGCACCTCTAGTACTTCACATGCTGACCACTTATCGATGGTTTTAGATCTGAAAGTGAGTGCCAGTTCTTTGCAAGGGCAGCTCCTAATAAACATGCTAGTTACCTCAATTTCAGGGTTGTCAAATGTTTTACCCTGCTCTCTCAAGCAGTCAGAGGCAAGGTCAGCTGCTCTGTTTAGTCTTAGCCAGTAGTCATAGGGGTCTTCCTGGTCTTTGGGCAAGGTTGAGTAAAAGTCAGCTAAAGGGACAGCAGAGTACTTGGTACAGCTAAAGTGTTTCCTGAGAAGACTATAAATCATGTCAGGGCGGGTATAGGGGTCTATATTACTGTTTCTAATGCCAAACCAAACTACATCTTTAGCTTTTCCTCTCAAATGCATAATGATTTCCTCGGCCTGCTCTTCAAGCCTCACATTACTCTTCTTAATAAATGTCCGCATTAGATCTTCCCACTCATGTACTTTTATTGAGTCTGAGCCATCCCCAATAAATGACGGTGGTTCCTTAACCTTTCTCTGTATAACCACCTGAACCTGTGATACATCTGACACATGACTAGGCTGACTCAATGTGTTTGCTACATCTTGTGTGGCAGCAGAGCTAGGAGCTACTATATTGTGCGACTGTATGCGTGAAAAATGCTACCAGCCAATTTATGTCCTATCTCCTGAATAATATTTGTCATTTGATTAGCTACACCCTCAGAAATGTCACTCGTGGGATTTGGCGTAGATGTGGGTCTGACCTGAGGTGAAGGTAGGCTGGCATGTTGGTGAGCTGCATTATAGGTGCCGACACTAGAAACTGCCTCTACTCTATGTGAAGCAACACCTGGGGTAGAACTATCAACAGAGGGGATGGGGGTAGCCATGCCCCTGCCCCTGCCAATGTGAATAGGTGTGTCAAATTGTGGAGCTAGCACATTGCTCTGGTTAAACATGTTTCAAAGATTAACAGAATTTTTTTTAAATAAGTCAAAATCACAAAATAAATCAGCAGCCTGTGTAACACGTCACTGTATAGCACACTTAGTTATCTGCATCACTGTGACACTGCACGGTAATGAGCTTAACGATAACGCTCATGTAACTAAAATTTCAAATACTGTGAGCTGATGTGGCAGGTAGGACAGTCCTTGGTTCGGAGAGTTTGATAGAAGTCACAGGTCACGGCACCAATGTAACCGCGGTGTGCTTGTCTCACAAAAGATCCACAAATAACGTGGACTGGATGATGAGGTTTTTATTATTACAGTTTCTGCAGATGAATGAGTCACAACATTAGCTTTTCTGCTGGCTTTGATCTCTACAAGGGGAATTAATATTTTAGTAAAACAGAAACAAAACGAAAATAAATCTAAACAGCTTGACAACATCAATCACATTGCTGTGCATGTTGAGAGATTTGTCAGCTGTGGTTATAATGCTTAAAATTAACTTCTTTTGTGGAGCACCAAAAGATGTGTCTTACCAGTAGCAGTTCCCTCTGAAAACTGCCAACAAACCCTGCCTCCCGGTCACATGTCAGAAGCCAAAACCAAACCCCACCCCATACCAGCAGGTGGCACTGTTGTACTCATCCTTGCAGGACACTTACCAAAAACTATACACATATTTCAGCAGGAATTTCAATAAAACAAAAGTTATATATATAGTTGTATATATATATATATATGTATATATATATATATCTATATATATATATATATATATATATATATATATATATATATATATAATAATAATAATAATAATTTCCTTTGTATTGTCATTCTTTGTAACAATGTACACAGAACGAAATGTCGATACACCTGACCCGTTGTAGCGAGTCGGTGCAGCCGCAGCCAGAGGGCGCCGCCATTATACCAATTAGGTATGTCTCGGTCGAGGCGCGAACCAGCGACCTCCCAGTCTCAAAGCCGGCACACTACCATCTAGGCTACTGAGCACAATATATATACACACTAGGGTGGAGCTTATTTTCAAAGTTGCAAGAAGTCACTGTCTTACCCCCTAATTGTGTTCCATTACACAAAAGAACAATCGCCGTGTAGTTTGGTCTAAATAAAATACATTTTAGAGGTAGCTAAATTGCTGAGAAGTTTGGCGTTTTCTATCAGTTTTCTTAAATGGGAGTTCTAGAGATGCTGGGATAAGCCACAGATGTGTACGTTTACATTTCAAACAATCATTAACCACAAGTTACTGCTCAGCAAAATCAGTCTAATTCAACTAGTATAATTTCCCTCGACCTACTTTTGAAGACAAGGCTAGCAGACCTTCTTTGTCCTCTAAGAAGTGATTAACATTCAAAGATTAGCATCAGTTAAATATTCAGTACATTCGAACAATTCCAATTCAAGATCCACAAAATGGTCAGACTAAACTTTAAAAACATTTTCTGAAAAAAAGAACAGAGGACGACAAACGGCAACACAAAAAGCCAAGGAAAGTGAGTTCAAAGAAGAACTTTATGACTTGTTTGACATTGCTCAAGCTAATGCTCAACATTATGACAATTCCAGAAGACAAAGAGTTTTTGTTGGCTCAAAGAGCAAAGGGAAGAAAAGGGTCAAGACAGGTGTTGACAAAAAAATTAGCTGAGAAAGAAAAAAGACTGAAAGAAAAACAAGAAAAGACCTTGAAAAGAGGCCTAAAATCTGAAGCTGAGCAAAGAATTGCGAATGACTCAATTCAACTATCATGAAGTAGTAGTAGTTCGGAAGATGATAAACCAGGAACAAGTCATGACATATCAGATTTATTCTTTAAAAATATGGATGTTTCGATCCCAGTTCCGTTTGACTAGAAGGGAAGAACAAGCACTCCTTGGCGTGTGTGTCTTCACAGTAAGGATCTACGTGAAGGCCTGGATCATGGCACCTCTTGCTGCAAGTACCCCTTGCACTGATTTGCAGCGTTTAAAGTCTTTGGTGGAATATTCAAACATCAATGCTGCAATATCTAAGGCTCTTCAGAAAATTTCCAATCACCTGTGGTATCTAACACCAGAAACGGTTACACTCGCTTTCTTTGACAATCAAGTCAGTGCATCAACGAAACAACTCATGGTGGCTGCAATGAAAAATAAGGACAACATAGATGAAACTGCTGAACAGGATTTTCAAAAGAGGATTTAGACACTGTTACTAGCAAATATATAAAAGACTGCCCTCTAGATCTAGCACTTTCTTCAAAATCATGGACCTTCCTGTTGGCTATCTTGATGTTGAACCACAGGAATGGGAATCACGGGATGGCTTCAAACAAGCTTTGGAAATTGTTCAGGCAATCAGTGTGGTCAATGATCTTGCAGAACAAGGTGTGGCGCTGATTCAGGAATACTGTGGTCATATCACAAACGATGAAACTGATCTGCGGGATCTGCTACAAATTGCTGAAAAACACCACAAAACTATTCCTGACAGCCGTAAAGAGACTCTAATAAAGGACTGAGTTTTTCTTCTTGTTTGTATTATCTACCTAAACCATCATTATTTTGTGTGTATAACCGGCTTAATGCGCGCTAATTCAAATTTATACAGTGTCTAAATATCAACTTACATGACTGAAACTTCTGCTGTGTAGTTTTTGATGGAAGTGGAACATTTTTGTGGGGTAAGATAAAAGAATACATGAAAAAAAAAATTGTCACATAAGCTCCACCCTAATACACACATTACACACACATTACACACACACATATATATATATATATATATATATATATATATATATATTATTCATATGTAATAATAATGCAACTCAATTGAAAATGTCGAAGCTTTATTTTTTGAGAAATGTTCTACTCTGATTCATTATGTTTTTCAAAATATGTGGAAGGTGTCAAGGCATGTGTGGGGACAGGACAGGATAAGTTTCGAAGATAAGCTTCAAAGGTAAACTTGATATATTTTTCTAATATATAACATATTATATCAGGGGTCTCCAACGTGGTACCCCCTAAGATTTTTGCAGGCCTGTTCTGTAAATAGCCCACCAGTGCTGTGTCATTGTGATTTTCTATTCAATTTATTTTTTGTTGGTTGCCTATTCCATTCAACCCTATTTTTAATTTCAAACAAGCTCATAACGTGATAACACGATAAATTGTTTTTTAGAAATTCAAATAAATACATTCCATTCAAAGCGCTGTATAAATGAAGGCCATTTACCAAAAAATATTGAAGTATTAATTATTATTTTTAAGCAATTCATTAAAAAGAATGAGAATCTCTTCACTTTTAAAACAAAATTATTAATTTATTTTTGTATTGATTTATTTTACAGGAAAAACAACAAAAAAAAGTCCAATTTATCTGTTTTGTATAGCCAATGAGCGAAAAATGTGCATTTCTTTTAACTTGCTTTTTAGCCAGCAATCTTCCAACATTTATGGCTATTTAGCAATCTAGCTAGTTTTTTACATTTCACTACATGCTATCTCGCTAAAATCTTTCATTAGTTATCAAGGTAAATTTGGTCTCCTTTCTAACAAGCTGTCAAGCTTTTTTCTAGCTTTCCATTTGCCTGGCTTTTAACTCTTAGCTAGCCATCTTTCTCCCTTATAGGTTTTTTACCTGTCAATATTCTAGCTGACTAGCAAGCTCCCAGTACTTTTTAGCTGTTTAGCAAGCCATTTAGCCAAGTTGTTTTTTTGGAAATTAATATCTAAGCGGGCAGCACGGCGGGGCAGTGGTTAGCGCGTGTGCGGCACAGTTCTGAGGTCTTGGGTTCAAATCCAGCTACCAACCTTTCTGTGCGGAGTTTGCAGGTTCTCCCCGTGCTTGCGTGGGTTTCCTCCGGGCACTCCGGTTTCCTCCCACATTCCAAAAACATGCATGTCAGGTTAATCGACCGATCCAAATTGTCCCTAGGTATGAATGAGCGCGCGAATTGTCTGTCCCTTTGTGCCCTGCGACTAGCTGGCAGCCAGTTCAGGGTGTCCCCTGCCCACTGCCCGGAGATGGCTGGGATGGGCTCCAGCACCCCCGCGACCCTACTGAGGATAAGCGGTACAGATAATGGATGGATGGATGGATGAATATCTAAGTGGGTGCCCTTTGATCTAACTAATAACAAAAAGTAGCTCTCACCTCGAAAAAGTTTGGAGACCCCTGTTGTATAGTGAATTTTGAAAAAAAAGTGTAACCACATCTCTGGGATAAAAAAAAAAAAAAAAGAAAAACATAAAAAATGTTAACAGCAACCAAGAGATTTGTTGTAATACAGACAAACGCAACAACAACAAAAAACACACTAGAAGTTCAGCACAATTTCCCTTTTTAATACTAAGACAGTCTGTGTTCACAATATCCTATTTTTTTGCAGTTAATATAATCAAAATGATATTAAAAAAATCTGTTGTGCACTACTAACGCTATCAGGCAGTTGCTGGTATTTACAAACTCAGTCAAAAAAAACAATCATTCTGCGTTCAAGTATGCTACTATGCAAAGTGACTAGTGTAAAAATCGTCAGCGGAAGAATAATTATTCACATAAAAGATACCCCAAAAAGAAAAGTCTGTTTATGCTGGCGAGTTTAGTGTTGTGACTGGCTGGCTACAAAAAGAAAACACATTTAAGACATCTGAAGTGATTTTTTTTTTTATGCCCTCATGCTTCAAAAAAAGCTTACATCATCAGGCGCAGGGATGCTGCTGGAATGTTAATTTCCCTGCGGGGATGAATAAAGTATCTATCTATCTATCTATCTAGAACCAGTTAGCATCTTGTAATTAGCATCAACATGGAAACAACAGCAAAATATCCTGATGGGCTTTGATTATGCTTCTGTAGTTTCATTTTCATTCAATTCTGAATGTGAAGTATACTTGAAAACGACTAATTCCTCAATACTTCGTGTCCTAAGTGAATCGCAGGTTAATCTATTATCTCTGATCGCATATTGCTATGAGTGGGTGACTGGCATATTGCTTTTTTTTTTTGCCTTGAGAGGGAAACAGCGGAGCACAGTTGTGATGTTAATGAGGACCAAACCTCCCGATAAATGCAAAATAGAGCACACCCCTACCCAAACACGCATCCTGCAGACCTGGGATAAGAGATCTCAGCCACATGGGTGCTGTTCATTTTAGGTGTAAAGAACGGGGGGTGAAAAGCTACCAGGTATGACACAAATTTCTTTCACGGCACCAGCTCTCAGCAATTGTCGACTGGGGATAATGGATCACCACCAAAACAATTCAGTTCATTTTAGGTGGGGCAAAATGGCATGTTTCATCGACCGAACCCCCCCCAAGAATGTGCTGTACCAGTCCCTGCTTGCAGTAATATGGGATTGGGATAATGATCCTAGACGCATGAATGCAGTTCATTTTAGGTAAAAAAAAAAAACTGCAAAAAACAGCAGCCAATCCCAACTAAAGTGGACTTGGGATAATTGATCGTGGCTGCACAGGTGCTGTTCATTTTAAGCAAAATGAACAGGAAAAAGGAGGTGCCACGCATGGAAGAAATATTCTGTCTTGTACCCTGCTCTCACCATTAGTTGACTGGGGCTGATGGATTGTGCCAAAACAATGAAAATCATTTTAGGCAGGGCACAATGGCAAGCTTCAGCAGCAAAAACTGAAAAAATAAAATAAAAATAAAGAAAAAACAGTGGGTTTTTCTCTTTGGTCTGCCAGCCCTGCCCTCACTAATAGGCAACCAGGGATAATGGTCTGCAGCCAAAACTGTTTAAATTTAATTTTAGGCGGGCCAAAACGGCATGCCTACTGACAAAAGTGCCTTCTGCCGATCCCTGCTCACAGTAAAAAGCTGTCGGGCATAATTGATTGCAGCTGCACGGGTGCAGTTGATTTCAGGTGGCAATAACGAAAAAACAAAAGGCTATTAATGCAGTCTCTGCTTGCAGCAAATCAGGGATACTGGATTTTGCCCACACAGGTGCAATTGACTTTTGGGTGGACAGAAAGGCTTGAAAACAACGCACACTCCCGGCAGTATGCGATAGGGATTAATGGATTGTGGAATATATTTCAACCGACAGTGCCCTGAGGATGTGAAGTAGCGAGGGAATTACATTATTCATTCTGATGATTTGTAAACTATGTTTTCTTTTTTTTGCAGGGAAAACTGAAACATGGGAAATGTACCTGCTGCAAAATATTTACTCACCTGTGGTTTATTATTTCTGAGTGGATTTCAATCACATTTGCTTAATTGGATGAAAAAGGCTGTTCTACAACAATCATGTTTTGATATCAACCAACTGAATATCACATTTTATTTTTAACTACACCAAAAAATGCATTCTTCCATTCTGCATCTGTCGCTTTTGATTCGAAACAAACAAAAGGTTTTGGCCTTAGCTGGATGCCTTACTGGCCAAAACAGACGGCATCAGTTTGTTTGCCAAACTGTCAACAATGCCGAACAGGCCACTGGATAAATGTGGAATTAAAATATGAAAAATACTGCTTGCTCAGGAGTTTTGCAGAAGGCTCAGACAACATTTTTTTTCGTTTTGTTCTTATTGTAGAGCTGTTTTTTGAGAATATCAGTACGCTGGGATTAAATCATTAAAAGTAAGACTTGCCTGAGATCATGAGCCTCTTTGGTGGAGTGACACAAGCACAGTTCTTGCTAGTGACAAGACATGAAAGCGAAAACAAAAGACTAAAGGAGATGAATACATCTGGAGCGGCTGAAAAGAACCGATAGCTGGCATTGGTCAGACTTGGTGTGAAGGTCTTACTTTAGCGGCTAGTGAAAACAAACTAAAAAGAATCAAGAAAAATACATACATTTTCAGGTTTTCTTGTACTAAAACAAATCCACAACTTATAGTTGACTAAACTTTCCCAACTAATGTTAATACTTGCAAGTGTAACAAAAGACAGTAGACAAGCATGAGGGATAAACTCGAATGGGTAAAAAGACCAAATAGCTAGAGTTGGTCAGAGCTGGTTTAAGAGGCTAACTTTAGCAGCTAGCCAAAGGGGACTCAGTAACAGAACTCAGCGATGTTCCCTTGCATAACCAGCAGTGGACCCTGAAGCAAAGTGGCTAAAGAATGAAAGAGTGGAAAATTTATCTCGGCGATAATAACATGCAGGGCTCAGCTCTTTCAGGTCAGTTGCTATTAAGTGTTGAAAGCACCAACGGGACCAGCTAGTTTAGAAAATATGGTCATTTGGACTGTTTCTGAGATAGTGAATGTGTTTTTTGTCAATAATTGAATCAAATGTGTTTTATTTTAAATAATGAAGTGTTTTACACCAATAAGGGTTGCTATATACAATTAAAAAAATTGAACATTCTTTTCTCCAGACAGGGCTACTCAGGCCTTCCTTTCCCCGATGTGTACTGTCACGTGTTGAAACAGATCAGAATTATTTCATACACAGTGGGTCTTTAGGTTAATGGATGTGTTGGGATGGACATCTCCATGTTTCTTTAATAAAATTAGGCATTTTTCCTGATGGCTAAAGACACAAGCTGATACATTGGACATTAAATAAAAATATATATGAAATACAGATATTAATGTGATAAAATCTGATCACTTCTTCCCCTGCAAAGAGAAATCACCAGGAAGCGGCAAGATGTCACGAATGTGTCATAACAGCATGATGTTGTCTGCATGCTCGACCTTCAAGCTTTGTCCTGCGAGTCTCGGCATGAGGAAATTTACAGTACAAGAACGTTTTTTTCTCTCTTAAACAGCTGGACCCCAAAAGTCTAAAATATACAGTAAGACCTCGGTTATCGCGGTTAATGGGGACCAAAACCACCCGCGATAAGAGAAAATCCGCGAAGTAGCAGCGCACCTTCAAAAAAAAAAATGTTTTTTTTTTTTTAAATTATTTTTTAGACCCGGTTAATGGGGACCAAAACCACCCGTCCAAACTGAAAATCTGCGAAGTAGCAACGCCACTTCAAAAAGGAAAAAAAAAGTAATAATAATAAAAAAAAATTATTTAAATTATTATATTTTTAGACCCGATTAATGGGGAGCAAAACAACCCGAAAAATGGAAAATCTGCGAAGTAACGACACCCCTTCAAAAAGGAAAAAATAAATCAGATCTCATTATCTGCACCGCTTATCCTTATTATTCGCGAGCGAGCCCCTAACCTGCGGCGCGGGTACTTCCGGGCGCGATACGCACGACACCGCGACAAGCCGAGCGGGTCGGGCTCTCCGTGCGGAGGCCGGCCTGTCGGAAGCGCAGAATTTGTACGGGAGTCGGATTTGGGCACAACACCGGCGCGCGGTTTTGGTGCGGCTTCCGCTTCACCGCCGTAATGCATAATAGTCTTTGAGATCCCGTCAGCAAACACGAGCTTTAACGTGCGCCACGAGCACCATGCTAAGCCGGGAAGGCTCTCGACTTACTCTGGCCGTACTGAGTGTACTGGTAGCCCACGGCTGCCACTGCTGGGTCCACGCGGCTTCCGCTTCACCGCCCTCTAACCCCCACAGGCCCCCCCTACCCCTTTCCCCCCCAACAAGGGCTGTGTAGCGCCATGTAGAGCCATCGCGGCCCGAGCAGGAGACGTGACGTTGGTGACTTTTTCATCCGCGTTAACAAACGCATTTTGTAGAATACGATCGCGCTTTATTGTTTAAATAAACGCGATATATAGACTAAGATCGCCCAAATATTTTAATTAGCTCCCTTTATGGTTTCAATAAGCGTATTATATAGAATACGATCGCTTATGTCGGAAGCGCAGCAGAATGCGCGTTCACGCGAGGGGGGGAGGATTCTGTACGGGAGTCGGATTTGGACACAACACCAGGAAACGAGAACGGCGCGCCGTGCTAGGGTCGTCGGCCGACGGGGATTCCCGCAAAAAGTAGCGACGCCCCTTACAGACCGCGAAGCTCTGAATCCGCGAACGTCGAACCGCGAAGTAGCGAGGTCTCACTGTACTATGATTTGATATAAATTCAAAACAGTTTGTGGTCTTACCACCCAAGTCAGCAAATTTAGGTTTTCGTTACAAAATCAAAACAATGTGAAAAATTGACTGAAGCGGGGTCAGGTGCAGATTATAGGTGTAGTGTAAAACACGTGCTAAAGAGCTGGAAAACGGCACCTGATTGAAGAAATTAAAAAAAGTTCAATGACAGCATAATTAAGAACACAAGCAACTAAATTATCCAGACTACGAGTTTGACATCTGTACAAACCATTTTTGAAAAACAAAAAGAAACTCTTTCAAGAGTCACCAGTATTTACACTGTGCAAACCAACCATCAAGCACTCTGGCCGCACCTGGCAGTCCTGTCTTAAAAATCGCCGGCTGGAGTCTTTGGATCCTGGGTTAAAGAAGGCCGAAGTTTCCGCCCGTCATTTTTGTTTGCATTTAAGAAAGACCGCTGGGTGGCTTAGCCTCCGCATAGTCTAGAAGAAGATGACGTCTTCCTTGTTAAGGTCTTCGGGGTGAATGTTGACGAGCACGCAGGGATTGGGCCCGAGACCTTGGGGGTGTTGCGGTGCCGTGATGGCGGTGGGTTGCACAGGGGACTTGTGGAAAGTTGCCGCCTGACTGCTGGTTAGAACTGAGGATTTTGAATCAAGTCCGAAAACATCCAAAGGGCTTTGATAATCTAATGAAAGGGACAATAAGTTAGTGTCATGGTACAAACAAACGTACTTTACAGTAGGGCTGCAACGACTAGTCGATGTTGTGGACACAAATAGATATTAAAACGTTGACAATGAGTAGTCCAACAGAGTGAGGCATCTTCATGAATATAATCTTTGCTCACAGTTGATCATGTGCAGGGTTGGGAGGATTACTTTAAAAATGTAATCTGATACAGTTACTTGTTGCCTTTTTAAAAATGTAATCAGTAATCCTAATACAGTGAAAGTCTGTGAGCTAGTGTCGCAACTTTTTTATTGTTATTTTTTGGCGCCTTCATTGGAGTGCATTTACTCACCGACTGAGAATCAGAGAGCAAGATAACGAATTGAAATCCAGTACTTACTTTAAATATTTTGAAGTATTTTTTGGGCCACCTTTATGTTGTTTTAGGGGGAGGCGCCCCTAATCAAAGCCCTGCAGACTGCCTGGCTGGGTGTGCGCAGGAAAGAACGAGAACGAGAGAGAGATATGCATAGTTTAGGCAGCACGACGAAGGAGCAGGACATAAATGCTTAGTGAGAGAAAGAACACAGAGCAGGTTCACCGGTCAAAATACAGTATGAACGACGCTATGATATGAATTGGCCGATCGGCATCATATATCTCAAGCCAAGAAGTGCTGGTCAGTCAGCTGCTCCTAGCTCCCACTCATCGGCCGATTGAAATACTGCCCGAGTTTTTTTCCAGAGACTTTCTCCGTTGGTGCGGTAAGCATTGGTTTTCCTGAGATTTTCATTTTTTCAAATTGAATCTTGGCTGCCCGAAAGGTTCCTCGTGGTGGAAGAAGGGTGTTTTTTTTCAATTACCGTATTTTCCGCACTATGAGGCGCACCGGATTATAGGGCGCACCCCGAAAAAATTGTTTTTGGTCCTATTTTTGACATACATAAAACGCACCGGATTATAAGGCAACGTGGACAAAACAGTCAGATAGTTCAGTCAAACTTATTACCCCCTTAACATTCCGAAAGCTTGCAAAGACGCAAATGCGTGTCGAGAACACGTGCGGATGCGGTGTCCGTACGATGTCACTCAAATGCATTGTTCCATCATTCGGAAGGTTAAAGTCTCGGGATTCAAGAAATGCCAACCATTCCTTAGTTTCTATTTTCTTTTTCGCTCACAACTTTACTGTATATATGACAATAAACACTTGGAATTGAGTTTAATTTAAAAATGGACACTCCATTCCATCCATTATCTGCACCGCTTATCACAGAAACATCGAGTTCAGTCTGAAACAAGATACAGGGATAATATATATAGCCTAAGTAGCTCACCAAAGTCGTTGTGTTCATAATAATGTGCAGCCGTGGTTCTCTTATATCCGTGAGTTTAGTAAATCCAGGAGAATAAAATATTTACAAATACAAAATAGTAAAAAAATGCTTTCTGTATGCCGTCAGCCACGTGCTATACGCATTCATATTTTTCGGCCAATTGCAGGCTTTGTTTTGCCGTTCAAGCCAATGCCAGCCTGTAAATGATAAAAAGGATCCTCCCCTTGACCTCCGAATAACTTTAGCCAATAGTGATCCATTCAAATGATGATTGACACATTGGTTAGCCAATGAAACGCCGGTAAATAAATCCCAGCATACACCGCGGACGACTTGGCGTTCGGGGGAAAATCTAGTCGGCGGCTGCAAGTTAGTTGCAAGACTTTGCGAATTAATATTGATCCATAAATAAGGCGCACTGTATTATAAGGCGCATGGTCAGCTTTTGAAAAAAATAAAGGCTTTTAGGTGCGCCTTATATTGCGGAAAATACGGTAAATGTTTTTCACCTAGCAAAGTAGAGAACCAGCGTTAACTGAAGTGCGAAGTAGCAAGGGGTCTCTACTATAATATTGAAGTCATGTAATTTAATTACTTTTGGAAAACTGTAAAACAATATGTGCTAAAAAAAAATAATAAAGAAACAATAAAAATAAAAGAATGCATTTTGTTCAAGATAGATGAAAAATGTATTATTGAAACAAAAAAAATCAGAGGAAACCAAGTTTAGGTAAATGCTAGTCGTCCTCCAAAAAATGCTCCAATTTTATGTAGTATAGTTAATTAAGCAAAAGCAATATACTTATATATCTTTCAAATCGCAGACAAGATATGTTAGTAGGTTTTAGTTTACATTAAGAAGACATTAAAACCCAATATCATTTTCAACACCACCATATTTGTTTTACTTTTTTGAAGTGTGGATCACAAACCTCTTGAAATTATTCAGATTTACTAGGTTAATAATTCTCACGACATAACAATACAGTGATCAAAATAGGGGATTTGGAACAACTATTAACAACAAATTCTCTCTCTCTCTCATATATATATATATATATATATATATATATATATATATATGCTTGGGGTTGTCCATCGATTCGATGATGACCATCTTCTTTTATTTGTGAGTCTGCTGATGTTTGAACAGTCCGATCCTGGATCCACAGATGCGGTTACAGACAGAGCATGTGAAGGGGGTGCTGGGGGGAGCAGGGGTGGCCTGGCGAGCATGTCTCTTTGCACACTTTGCTGCACGGTGTTGCATGCGCTCTTCATGTAATCCACTCCCTGTGAGCAGTGGGAGCGCCAGAGGTCTCGGCAGGAAGCAAGTTCCTCCAGTGAGGAGAGGTTTATCCGACATCTCTTTAGGATGTTCTTCATTTGGTCTTTGAACCGCTTCTTCTGCCCACCAGCACTGCGTTGGCCTAGATGTAACTGACCATAGAGGATACGGCGTGGCAGTCTGTGGCTGGGCATTCGAACAACATGCCCCAGCCACCCGAGTTGGCGTTGGGCCATAATGGACTCCATGCTGCAGCTGCCTGCCCTCTCCAACACCTCTGTGTGCGGCACTCTGTCCCTCCATGTGATGCCAAGGATCTTCTGAAGACATCTTACATGGAAGATCTCCAGGCTCTTCAGATGTCGGCTGTAGATAGTCCATGCCTCACATCCATACAGTAATGTAGTGATGCATACAGCTCTGTAGACCAGCATTTTGGTGTGGAGTCTAAGGTTGTCGTTTTGAAAGACCCTTCTCCTTAGTCGACTGAAAGATGCTGATGCTTGCTTGAGACAGCTCTGGATCTCATCATCCAATGAGCAGGTGTCAGACACTATGCTCCCCAGATATTTGAAGGTGGGCACC
>NW_028283140.1:0-25000 GCF_059441175.1 Urocampus carinirostris
GTCATTCTGTGTAACAATGTACACAGAACGAAATGTCGATTGCACTGGGCTAGTGTTGAGGGAACGTCGGGCCCTCAAGTTCGGTGGCTTGGAGCGGATTTTTGAGGTACTGCACTCCCATTGGAAATGCATGGGCGCTCCGTCCACTACCATGTAATTCCCTCACAATATCTGCCCCTGCGTGGCCGCGGGATGCTACTGCAGCCCCGTTGGTAATGAATGGGCCTTTCGGAGGCCATAAATACAGCGCCGCTGCATGGATTTTGGCGGTACTGCTGCTGTCGCTGAAAATACATGGACCCGTCTGAATGAATGGGCCTTTCGGAGGCCATAAACTCAGCGCCTCTGCATGGATTTTGGCGGTACTGCGGCTGTCGCTGAAAATACATGGACCCGTCTGAATGAATGGGCCTTTCGGAGGCCATAAATCCAGCGCCGCTGCATGGATTTTGGCGGTACTGCGGCTGTCGCTGAAAATACATGGACCCGTCTGAATGAATGGACAAAATATAAATCAGACACTACAGAACACAAGCATAATCCAAGATTACAAAATCATCTCAGCCTTTAAAAGAAACAAAAACCTGAAAGACTACTTAGTAAAAAGTAAATTACCAGAAATCAACATAACACAAACGCAGGGCCCCACATTCTACAAACAAGCCACCACAGTTAGGAACACCGTCACCAACACAAACTACCTAATTAAACAAACAATCACACCTGCTACGGAAAACTGAAAATACATGGACCCGTCTGAATGTATGGGCCTTTCGGAGGCCATAAACTCAGCCAGCGCCGGGCCAGTGTTTGGGGTATTGTGCCCGCCACTAGTGGCTGAATACATAATAATAATAATAATAATAATAATTCCCTTGTATTGTCATTCTGTGTAACAATGTACACAGAACGAAATGTCGATTGCACTGGGCTAGTGTTGAGGGAACGTCGGGCCCTCAAGTTCGGTGGCTTGGAGCGGATTTTTGAGGTACTGCACTCCCATTGGAAATGCATGGGCGCTCCGTCCACTACCATGTAATTCCCTCACAATATCTGCCCCTGCGTGGCCGCGGGATGCTACTGCAGCCCCGTTGGTAATGAATGGGCCTTTCGGAGGCCATAAATACAGCGCCGCTGCATGGATTTTGGCGGTACTGCTGCTGTCGCTGAAAATACATGGACCCGTCTGAATGAATGGGCCTTTCGGAGGCCATAAACTCAGCGCCTCTGCATGGATTTTGGCGGTACTGCGGCTGTCGCTGAAAATACATGGACCCGTCTGAATGAATGGGCCTTTCGGAGGCCATAAATCCAGCGCCGCTGCATGGATTTTGGCGGTACTGCGGCTGTCGCTGAAAATACATGGACCCGTCTGAATGAATGGACAAAATATAAATCAGACACTACAGAACACAAGCATAATCCAAGATTACAAAATCATCTCAGCCTTTAAAAGAAACAAAAACCTGAAAGACTACTTAGTAAAAAGTAAATTACCAGAAATCAACATAACACAAACGCAGGGCCCCACATTCTACAAACAAGCCACCACAGTTAGGAACACCGTCACCAACACAAACTACCTAATTAAACAAACAATCACACCTGCTACGGAAAACTGAAAATACATGGACCCGTCTGAATGTATGGGCCTTTCGGAGGCCATAAACTCAGCCAGCGCCGGGCCAGTGTTTGGGGTATTGTGCCCGCCACTAGTGGCTGAATACATAATAATAATAATAATAATAATAATTCCCTTGTATTGTCATTCTGTGTAACAATGTACACAGAACGAAATGTCGATTGCACTGGGCTAGTGTTGAGGGAACGTCGGGCCCTCAAGTTCGGTGGCTTGGAGCGGATTTTTGAGGTACTGCACTCCCATTGGAAATGCATGGGCGCTCCGTCCACTACCATGTAATTCCCTCACAATATCTGCCCCTGCGTGGCCGCGGGATGCTACTGCAGCCCCGTTGGTAATGAATGGGCCTTTCGGAGGCCATAAATACAGCGCCGCTGCATGGATTTTGGCGGTACTGCTGCTGTCGCTGAAAATACATGGACCCGTCTGAATGAATGGGCCTTTCGGAGGCCATAAACTCAGCGCCTCTGCATGGATTTTGGCGGTACTGCGGCTGTCGCTGAAAATACATGGACCCGTCTGAATGAATGGGCCTTTCGGAGGCCATAAATCCAGCGCCGCTGCATGGATTTTGGCGGTACTGCGGCTGTCGCTGAAAATACATGGACCCGTCTGAATGAATGGACAAAATATAAATCAGACACTACAGAACACAAGCATAATCCAAGATTACAAAATCATCTCAGCCTTTAAAAGAAACAAAAACCTGAAAGACTACTTAGTAAAAAGTAAATTACCAGAAATCAACATAACACAAACGCAGGGCCCCACATTCTACAAACAAGCCACCACAGTTAGGAACACCGTCACCAACACAAACTACCTAATTAAACAAACAATCACACCTGCTACGGAAAACTGAAAATACATGGACCCGTCTGAATGTATGGGCCTTTCGGAGGCCATAAACTCAGCCAGCGCCGGGCCAGTGTTTGGGGTATTGTGCCCGCCACTAGTGGCTGAATACATAATAATAATAATAATAATAATAATTCCCTTGTATTGTCATTCTGTGTAACAATGTACACAGAACGAAATGTCGATTGCACTGGGCTAGTGTTGAGGGAACGTCGGGCCCTCAAGTTCGGTGGCTTGGAGCGGATTTTTGAGGTACTGCACTCCCATTGGAAATGCATGGGCGCTCCGTCCACTACCATGTAATTCCCTCACAATATCTGCCCCTGCGTGGCCGCGGGATGCTACTGCAGCCCCGTTGGTAATGAATGGGCCTTTCGGAGGCCATAAATACAGCGCCGCTGCATGGATTTTGGCGGTACTGCTGCTGTCGCTGAAAATACATGGACCCGTCTGAATGAATGGGCCTTTCGGAGGCCATAAACTCAGCGCCTCTGCATGGATTTTGGCGGTACTGCGGCTGTCGCTGAAAATACATGGACCCGTCTGAATGAATGGGCCTTTCGGAGGCCATAAATCCAGCGCCGCTGCATGGATTTTGGCGGTACTGCGGCTGTCGCTGAAAATACATGGACCCGTCTGAATGAATGGACAAAATATAAATCAGACACTACAGAACACAAGCATAATCCAAGATTACAAAATCATCTCAGCCTTTAAAAGAAACAAAAACCTGAAAGACTACTTAGTAAAAAGTAAATTACCAGAAATCAACATAACACAAACGCAGGGCCCCACATTCTACAAACAAGCCACCACAGTTAGGAACACCGTCACCAACACAAACTACCTAATTAAACAAACAATCACACCTGCTACGGAAAACTGAAAATACATGGACCCGTCTGAATGTATGGGCCTTTCGGAGGCCATAAACTCAGCCAGCGCCGGGCCAGTGTTTGGGGTATTGTGCCCGCCACTAGTGGCTGAATACATAATAATAATAATAATAATAATAATTCCCTTGTATTGTCATTCTGTGTAACAATGTACACAGAACGAAATGTCGATTGCACTGGGCTAGTGTTGAGGGAACGTCGGGCCCTCAAGTTCGGTGGCTTGGAGCGGATTTTTGAGGTACTGCACTCCCATTGGAAATGCATGGGCGCTCCGTCCACTACCATGTAATTCCCTCACAATATCTGCCCCTGCGTGGCCGCGGGATGCTACTGCAGCCCCGTTGGTAATGAATGGGCCTTTCGGAGGCCATAAATACAGCGCCGCTGCATGGATTTTGGCGGTACTGCTGCTGTCGCTGAAAATACATGGACCCGTCTGAATGAATGGGCCTTTCGGAGGCCATAAACTCAGCGCCTCTGCATGGATTTTGGCGGTACTGCGGCTGTCGCAGAAAATACATGGACCCGTCTGAATGAATGGGCCTTTCGGAGGCCATAAATCCAGCGCCGCTGCATGGATTTTGGCGGTACTGCGGCTGTCGCTGAAAATACATGGACCCGTCTGAATGAATGGACAAAATATAAATCAGACACTACAGAACACAAGCATAATCCAAGATTACAAAATCATCTCAGCCTTTAAAAGAAACAAAAACCTGAAAGACTACTTAGTAAAAAGTAAATTACCAGAAATCAACATAACACAAACGCAGGGCCCCACATTCTACAAACAAGCCACCACAGTTAGGAACACCGTCACCAACACAAACTACCTAATTAAACAAACAATCACACCTGCTACGGAAAACTGAAAATACATGGACCCGTCTGAATGTATGGGCCTTTCGGAGGCCATAAACTCAGCCAGCGCCGGGCCAGTGTTTGGGGTATTGTGCCCGCCACTAGTGGCTGAATACATAATAATAATAATAATAATAATAATTCCCTTGTATTGTCATTCTGTGTAACAATGTACACAGAACGAAATGTCGATTGCACTGGGCTAGTGTTGAGGGAACGTCGGGCCCTCAAGTTCGGTGGCTTGGAGCGGATTTTTGAGGTACTGCACTCCCATTGGAAATGCATGGGCGCTCCGTCCACTACCATGTAATTCCCTCACAATATCTGCCCCTGCGTGGCCGCGGGATGCTACTGCAGCCCCGTTGGTAATGAATGGGCCTTTCGGAGGCCATAAATACAGCGCCGCTGCATGGATTTTGGCGGTACTGCTGCTGTCGCTGAAAATACATGGACCCGTCTGAATGAATGGGCCTTTCGGAGGCCATAAACTCAGCGCCTCTGCATGGATTTTGGCGGTACTGCGGCTGTCGCTGAAAATACATGGACCCGTCTGAATGAATGGGCCTTTCGGAGGCCATAAATCCAGCGCCGCTGCATGGATTTTGGCGGTACTGCGGCTGTCGCTGAAAATACATGGACCCGTCTGAATGAATGGACAAAATATAAATCAGACACTACAGAACACAAGCATAATCCAAGATTACAAAATCATCTCAGCCTTTAAAAGAAACAAAAACCTGAAAGACTACTTAGTAAAAAGTAAATTACCAGAAATCAACATAACACAAACGCAGGGCCCCACATTCTACAAACAAGCCACCACAGTTAGGAACACCGTCACCAACACAAACTACCTAATTAAACAAACAATCACACCTGCTACGGAAAACTGAAAATACATGGACCCGTCTGAATGTATGGGCCTTTCGGAGGCCATAAACTCAGCCAGCGCCGGGCCAGTGTTTGGGGTATTGTGCCCGCCACTAGTGGCTGAATACATAATAATAATAATAATAATAATAATTCCCTTGTATTGTCATTCTGTGTAACAATGTACACAGAACGAAATGTCGATTGCACTGGGCTAGTGTTGAGGGAACGTCGGGCCCTCAAGTTCGGTGGCTTGGAGCGGATTTTTGAGGTACTGCACTCCCATTGGAAATGCATGGGCGCTCCGTCCACTACCATGTAATTCCCTCACAATATCTGCCCCTGCGTGGCCGCGGGATGCTACTGCAGCCCCGTTGGTAATGAATGGGCCTTTCGGAGGCCATAAATACAGCGCCGCTGCATGGATTTTGGCGGTACTGCTGCTGTCGCTGAAAATACATGGACCCGTCTGAATGAATGGGCCTTTCGGAGGCCATAAACTCAGCGCCTCTGCATGGATTTTGGCGGTACTGCGGCTGTCGCTGAAAATACATGGACCCGTCTGAATGAATGGGCCTTTCGGAGGCCATAAATCCAGCGCCGCTGCATGGATTTTGGCGGTACTGCGGCTGTCGCTGAAAATACATGGACCCGTCTGAATGAATGGACAAAATATAAATCAGACACTACAGAACACAAGCATAATCCAAGATTACAAAATCATCTCAGCCTTTAAAAGAAACAAAAACCTGAAAGACTACTTAGTAAAAAGTAAATTACCAGAAATCAACATAACACAAACGCAGGGCCCCACATTCTACAAACAAGCCACCACAGTTAGGAACACCGTCACCAACACAAACTACCTAATTAAACAAACAATCACACCTGCTACGGAAAACTGAAAATACATGGACCCGTCTGAATGTATGGGCCTTTCGGAGGCCATAAACTCAGCCAGCGCCGGGCCAGTGTTTGGGGTATTGTGCCCGCCACTAGTGGCTGAATACATAATAATAATAATAATAATAATAATTCCCTTGTATTGTCATTCTGTGTAACAATGTACACAGAACGAAATGTCGATTGCACTGGGCTAGTGTTGAGGGAACGTCGGGCCCTCAAGTTCGGTGGCTTGGAGCGGATTTTTGAGGTACTGCACTCCCATTGGAAATGCATGGGCGCTCCGTCCACTACCATGTAATTCCCTCACAATATCTGCCCCTGCGTGGCCGCGGGATGCTACTGCAGCCCCGTTGGTAATGAATGGGCCTTTCGGAGGCCATAAATACAGCGCCGCTGCATGGATTTTGGCGGTACTGCTGCTGTCGCTGAAAATACATGGACCCGTCTGAATGAATGGGCCTTTCGGAGGCCATAAACTCAGCGCCTCTGCATGGATTTTGGCGGTACTGCGGCTGTCGCTGAAAATACATGGACCCGTCTGAATGAATGGGCCTTTCGGAGGCCATAAATCCAGCGCCGCTGCATGGATTTTGGCGGTACTGCGGCTGTCGCTGAAAATACATGGACCCGTCTGAATGAATGGACAAAATATAAATCAGACACTACAGAACACAAGCATAATCCAAGATTACAAAATCATCTCAGCCTTTAAAAGAAACAAAAACCTGAAAGACTACTTAGTAAAAAGTAAATTACCAGAAATCAACATAACACAAACGCAGGGCCCCACATTCTACAAACAAGCCACCACAGTTAGGAACACCGTCACCAACACAAACTACCTAATTAAACAAACAATCACACCTGCTACGGAAAACTGAAAATACATGGACCCGTCTGAATGTATGGGCCTTTCGGAGGCCATAAACTCAGCCAGCGCCGGGCCAGTGTTTGGGGTATTGTGCCCGCCACTAGTGGCTGAATACATAATAATAATAATAATAATAATAATTCCCTTGTATTGTCATTCTGTGTAACAATGTACACAGAACGAAATGTCGATTGCACTGGGCTAGTGTTGAGGGAACGTCGGGCCCTCAAGTTCGGTGGCTTGGAGCGGATTTTTGAGGTACTGCACTCCCATTGGAAATGCATGGGCGCTCCGTCCACTACAATGTAATTCCCTCACAATATCTGCCCCCGCGTGGCCGCGCGATGCTACTGCTGCCCCGTTGGGAATGAATGGGCCTTTCGGAGGCCATAAATACAGCGCCGCTGCATGGATTTTGGCGGTACTGCGGCTGTCGCTGAAAATACATGGACCCGTCTGAATGAATGGGCCTTTCGGATTCCATAAACCCAGCGCCGCTGCATGGATTTTGGCGGTACTGCGGCTGTCGCTGAAAATACATGGACCCGTCTGAATGAATGGGCCTTTCGGAGGCCATAAACTCAGCGCCGCTGCATGGATTTTGGCGGTACTGCGGCTGTCGCTGAAAATACATGGACCCGTCTGAATGAATGGACAAAATATAAATCAGACACTACAGAACACAAGCATAATCCAAGATTACAAAATCATCTCAGCCTTTAAAAGAAACAAAAACCTGAAAGACTACTTAGTAAAAAGTAAATTACCAGAAATCAACATAACACAAACGCAGGGCCCCACATTCTACAAACAAGCCACCACAGTTAGGAACACCGTCACCAACACAAACTACCTAATTAAACAAACAATCACACCTGCTACGGAAAACTGAAAATACATGGACCCGTCTGAATGTATGGGCCTTTCGGAGGCCATAAACTCAGCCAGCGCCGGGCCAGTGTTTGGGGTATTGTGCCCGCCACTAGTGGCTGAATACATAATAATAATAATAATAATAATAATTCCCTTGTATTGTCATTCTGTGTAACAATGTACACAGAACGAAATGTCGATTGCACTGGGCTAGTGTTGAGGGAACGTCGGGCCCTCAAGTTCGGTGGCTTGGAGCGGATTTTTGAGGTACTGCACTCCCATTGGAAATGCATGGGCGCTCCGTCCACTACAATGTAATTCCCTCACAATATCTGCCCCCGCGTGGCCGCGCGATGCTACTGCTGCCCCGTTGGGAATGAATGGGCCTTTCGGAGGCCATAAATACAGCGCCGCTGCATGGATTTTGGCGGTACTGCGGCTGTCGTTGAAAATACATGGACCCGTCTGAATGAATGGGCCTTTCGGATTCCATAAACCCAGCGCCGCTGCATGGATTTTGGCGGTACTGCGGCTGTCGCTGAAAATACATGGACCCGTCTGAATGAATGGGCCTTTCGGAGGCCATAAACTCAGCGCCGCTGCATGGATTTTGGCGGTACTGCGGCTGTCGCTGAAAATACATGGACCCGTCTGAATGAATGGACAAAATATAAATCAGACACTACAGAACACAAGCATAATCCAAGATTACAAAATCATCTCAGCCTTTAAAAGAAACAAAAACCTGAAAGACTACTTAGTAAAAAGTAAATTACCAGAAATCAACATAACACAAACGCAGGGCCCCACATTCTACAAACAAGCCACCACAGTTAGGAACACCGTCACCAACACAAACTACCTAATTAAACAAACAATCACACCTGCTACGGAAAACTGAAAATACATGGACCCGTCTGAATGTATGGGCCTTTCGGAGGCCATAAACTCAGCCAGCGCCGGGCCAGTGTTTGGGGTATTGTGCCCGCCACTAGTGGCTGAATACATAATAATAATAATAATAATAATAATTCCCTTGTATTGTCATTCTGTGTAACAATGTACACAGAACGAAATGTCGATTGCACTGGGCTAGTGTTGAGGGAACGTCGGGCCCTCAAGTTCGGTGGCTTGGAGCGGATTTTTGAGGTACTGCACTCCCATTGGAAATGCATGGGCGCTCCGTCCACTACAATGTAATTCCCTCACAATATCTGCCCCCGCGTGGCCGCGCGATGCTACTGCTGCCCCGTTGGGAATGAATGGGCCTTTCGGAGGCCATAAATACAGCGCCGCTGCATGGATTTTGGCGGTACTGCGGCTGTCGTTGAAAATACATGGACCCGTCTGAATGAATGGGCCTTTCGGATTCCATAAACCCAGCGCCGCTGCATGGATTTTGGCGGTACTGCGGCTGTCGCTGAAAATACATGGACCCGTCTGAATGAATGGGCCTTTCGGAGGCCATAAACTCAGCGCCGCTGCATGGATTTTGGCGGTACTGCGGCTGTCGCTGAAAATACATGGACCCGTCTGAATGAATGGACAAAATATAAATCAGACACTACAGAACACAAGCATAATCCAAGATTACAAAATCATCTCAGCCTTTAAAAGAAACAAAAACCTGAAAGACTACTTAGTAAAAAGTAAATTACCAGAAATCAACATAACACAAACGCAGGGCCCCACATTCTACAAACAAGCCACCACAGTTAGGAACACCGTCACCAACACAAACTACCTAATTAAACAAACAATCACACCTGCTACGGAAAACTGAAAATACATGGACCCGTCTGAATGTATGGGCCTTTCGGAGGCCATAAACTCAGCCAGCGCCGGGCCAGTGTTTGGGGTATTGTGCCCGCCACTAGTGGCTGAATACATAATAATAATAATAATAATAATAATTCCCTTGTATTGTCATTCTGTGTAACAATGTACACAGAACGAAATGTCGATTGCACTGGGCTAGTGTTGAGGGAACGTCGGGCCCTCAAGTTCGGTGGCTTGGAGCGGATTTTTGAGGTACTGCACTCCCATTGGAAATGCATGGGCGCTCCGTCCACTACAATGTAATTCCCTCACAATATCTGCCCCCGCGTGGCCGCGCGATGCTACTGCTGCCCCGTTGGGAATGAATGGGCCTTTCGGAGGCCATAAATACAGCGCCGCTGCATGGATTTTGGCGGTACTGCGGCTGTCGTTGAAAATACATGGACCCGTCTGAATGAATGGGCCTTTCGGATTCCATAAACCCAGCGCCGCTGCATGGATTTTGGCGGTACTGCGGCTGTCGCTGAAAATACATGGACCCGTCTGAATGAATGGACAAAATATAAATCAGACACTACAGAACACAAGCATAATCCAAGATTACAAAATCATCTCAGCCTTTAAAAGAAACAAAAACCTGAAAGACTACTTAGTAAAAAGTAAATTACCAGAAATCAACATAACACAAACGCAGGGCCCCACATTCTACAAACAAGCCACCACAGTTAGGAACACCGTCACCAACACAAACTACCTAATTAAACAAACAATCACACCTGCTACGGAAAACTGAAAATACATGGACCCGTCTGAATGTATGGGCCTTTCGGAGGCCATAAACTCAGCCAGCGCCGGGCCAGTGTTTGGGGTATTGTGCCCGCCACTAGTGGCTGAATACATAATAATAATAATAATAATAATAATTCCCTTGTATTGTCATTCTGTGTAACAATGTACACAGAACGAAATGTCGATTGCACTGGGCTAGTGTTGAGGGAACGTCGGGCCCTCAAGTTCGGTGGCTTGGAGCGGATTTTTGAGGTACTGCACTCCCATTGGAAATGCATGGGCGCTCCGTCCACTACAATGTAATTCCCTCACAATATCTGCCCCCGCGTGGCCGCGCGATGCTACTGCTGCCCCGTTGGGAATGAATGGGCCTTTCGGAGGCCATAAATACAGCGCCGCTGCATGGATTTTGGCGGTACTGCGGCTGTCGCTGAAAATACATGGACCCGTCTGAATGAATGGGCCTTTCGGATTCCATAAACCCAGCGCCGCTGCATGGATTTTGGCGGTACTGCGGCTGTCGCTGAAAATACATGGACCCGTCTGAATGAATGGGCCTTTCGGAGGCCATAAACTCAGCGCCGCTGCATGGATTTTGGCGGTACTGCGGCTGTCGCTGAAAATACATGGACCCGTCTGAATGAATGGACAAAATATAAATCAGACACTACAGAACACAAGCATAATCCAAGATTACAAAATCATCTCAGCCTTTAAAAGAAACAAAAACCTGAAAGACTACTTAGTAAAAAGTAAATTACCAGAAATCAACATAACACAAACGCAGGGCCCCACATTCTACAAACAAGCCACCACAGTTAGGAACACCGTCACCAACACAAACTACCTAATTAAACAAACAATCACACCTGCTACGGAAAACTGAAAATACATGGACCCGTCTGAATGTATGGGCCTTTCGGAGGCCATAAACTCAGCCAGCGCCGGGCCAGTGTTTGGGGTATTGTGCCCGCCACTAGTGGCTGAATACATAATAATAATAATAATAATAATAATTCCCTTGTATTGTCATTCTGTGTAACAATGTACACAGAACGAAATGTCGATTGCACTGGGCTAGTGTTGAGGGAACGTCGGGCCCTCAAGTTCGGTGGCTTGGAGCGGATTTTTGAGGTACTGCACTCCCATTGGGAATGCATGGGCGCTCCGTCCACTACCATGTAATTCCCTCACAATATCTGCCCCTGCGTGGCCGCGGGATGCTACTGCAGCCCCGTTGGTAATGAATGGGCCTTTCGGAGGCCATAAATACAGCGCCGCTGCATGGATTTTGGCGGTACTGCTGCTGTCGCTGAAAATACATGGACCCGTCTGAATGAATGGGCCTTTCGGAGGCCATAAACTCAGCGCCTCTGCATGGATTTTGGCGGTACTGCGGCTGTCGCTGAAAATACATGGACCCGTCTGAATGAATGGGCCTTTCGGAGGCCATAAACTCAGCGCCGCTGCATGGATTTTGGCGGTACTGCGGCTGTCGCTGAAAATACATGGACCCGTCTGAATGAATGGACAAAATATAAATCAGACACTACAGAACACAAGCATAATCCAAGATTACAAAATCATCTCAGCCTTTAAAAGAAACAAAAACCTGAAAGACTACTTAGTAAAAAGTAAATTACCAGAAATCAACATAACACAAACGCAGGGCCCCACATTCTACAAACAAGCCACCACAGTTAGGAACACCGTCACCAACACAAACTACCTAATTAAACAAACAATCACACCTGCTACGGAAAACTGAAAATACATGGACCCGTCTGAATGTATGGGCCTTTCGGAGGCCATAAACTCAGCCAGCGCCGGGCCAGTGTTTGGGGTATTGTGCCCGCCACTAGTGGCTGAATACATAATAATAATAATAATAATAATAATAATTCCCTTGTATTGTCATTCTGTGTAACAATGTACACAGAACGAAATGTCGATTGCACTGGGCTAGTGTTGAGGGAACGTCGGGCCCTCAAGTTCGGTGGCTTGGAGCGGATTTTTGAGGTACTGCACTCCCATTGGAAATGCATGGGCGCTCCGTCCACTACCATGTAATTCCCTCACAATATCTGCCCCTGCGTGGCCGCGGGATGCTACTGCAGCCCCGTTGGTAATGAATGGGCCTTTCGGAGGCCATAAATACAGCGCCGCTGCATGGATTTTGGCGGTACTGCTGCTGTCGCTGAAAATACATGGACCCGTCTGAATGAATGGGCCTTTCGGAGGCCATAAACTCAGCGCCTCTGCATGGATTTTGGCGGTACTGCGGCTGTCGCTGAAAATACATGGACCCGTCTGAATGAATGGACAAAATATAAATCAGACACTACAGAACACAAGCATAATCCAAGATTACAAAATCATCTCAGCCTTTAAAAGAAACAAAAACCTGAAAGACTACTTAGTAAAAAGTAAATTACCAGAAATCAACATAACACAAACGCAGGGCCCCACATTCTACAAACAAGCCACCACAGTTAGGAACACCGTCACCAACACAAACTACCTAATTAAACAAACAATCACACCTGCTACGGAAAACTGAAAATACATGGACCCGTCTGAATGTATGGGCCTTTCGGAGGCCATAAACTCAGCCAGCGCCGGGCCAGTGTTTGGGGTATTGTGCCCGCCACTAGTGGCTGAATACATAATAATAATAATAATAATAATAATTCCCTTGTATTGTCATTCTGTGTAACAATGTACACAGAACGAAATGTCGATTGCACTGGGCTAGTGTTGAGGGAACGTCGGGCCCTCAAGTTCGGTGGCTTGGAGCGGATTTTTGAGGTACTGCACTCCCATTGGAAATGCATGGGCGCTCCGTCCACTACCATGTAATTCCCTCACAATATCTGCCCCTGCGTGGCCGCGGGATGCTACTGCAGCCCCGTTGGTAATGAATGGGCCTTTCGGAGGCCATAAATACAGCGCCGCTGCATGGATTTTGGCGGTACTGCTGCTGTCGCTGAAAATACATGGACCCGTCTGAATGAATGGGCCTTTCGGAGGCCATAAACTCAGCGCCTCTGCATGGATTTTGGCGGTACTGCGGCTGTCGCTGAAAATACATGGACCCGTCTGAATGAATGGGCCTTTCGGAGGCCATAAATCCAGCGCCGCTGCATGGATTTTGGCGGTACTGCGGCTGTCGCTGAAAATACATGGACCCGTCTGAATGAATGGACAAAATATAAATCAGACACTACAGAACACAAGCATAATCCAAGATTACAAAATCATCTCAGCCTTTAAAAGAAACAAAAACCTGAAAGACTACTTAGTAAAAAGTAAATTACCAGAAATCAACATAACACAAACGCAGGGCCCCACATTCTACAAACAAGCCACCACAGTTAGGAACACCGTCACCAACACAAACTACCTAATTAAACAAACAATCACACCTGCTACGGAAAACTGAAAATACATGGACCCGTCTGAATGTATGGGCCTTTCGGAGGCCATAAACTCAGCCAGCGCCGGGCCAGTGTTTGGGGTATTGTGCCCGCCACTAGTGGCTGAATACATAATAATAATAATAATAATAATAATTCCCTTGTATTGTCATTCTGTGTAACAATGTACACAGAACGAAATGTCGATTGCACTGGGCTAGTGTTGAGGGAACGTCGGGCCCTCAAGTTCGGTGGCTTGGAGCGGATTTTTGAGGTACTGCACTCCCATTGGAAATGCATGGGCGCTCCGTCCACTACCATGTAATTCCCTCACAATATCTGCCCCTGCGTGGCCGCGGGATGCTACTGCAGCCCCGTTGGTAATGAATGGGCCTTTCGGAGGCCATAAATACAGCGCCGCTGCATGGATTTTGGCGGTACTGCTGCTGTCGCTGAAAATACATGGACCCGTCTGAATGAATGGGCCTTTCGGAGGCCATAAACTCAGCGCCTCTGCATGGATTTTGGCGGTACTGCGGCTGTCGCTGAAAATACATGGACCCGTCTGAATGAATGGGCCTTTCGGAGGCCATAAATCCAGCGCCGCTGCATGGATTTTGGCGGTACTGCGGCTGTCGCTGAAAATACATGGACCCGTCTGAATGAATGGACAAAATATAAATCAGACACTACAGAACACAAGCATAATCCAAGATTACAAAATCATCTCAGCCTTTAAAAGAAACAAAAACCTGAAAGACTACTTAGTAAAAAGTAAATTACCAGAAATCAACATAACACAAACGCAGGGCCCCACATTCTACAAACAAGCCACCACAGTTAGGAACACCGTCACCAACACAAACTACCTAATTAAACAAACAATCACACCTGCTACGGAAAACTGAAAATACATGGACCCGTCTGAATGTATGGGCCTTTCGGAGGCCATAAACTCAGCCAGCGCCGGGCCAGTGTTTGGGGTATTGTGCCCGCCACTAGTGGCTGAATACATAATAATAATAATAATAATAATAATTCCCTTGTATTGTCATTCTGTGTAACAATGTACACAGAACGAAATGTCGATTGCACTGGGCTAGTGTTGAGGGAACGTCGGGCCCTCAAGTTCGGTGGCTTGGAGCGGATTTTTGAGGTACTGCACTCCCATTGGAAATGCATGGGCGCTCCGTCCACTACCATGTAATTCCCTCACAATATCTGCCCCTGCGTGGCCGCGGGATGCTACTGCAGCCCCGTTGGTAATGAATGGGCCTTTCGGAGGCCATAAATACAGCGCCGCTGCATGGATTTTGGCGGTACTGCTGCTGTCGCTGAAAATACATGGACCCGTCTGAATGAATGGGCCTTTCGGAGGCCATAAACTCAGCGCCTCTGCATGGATTTTGGCGGTACTGCGGCTGTCGCTGAAAATACATGGACCCGTCTGAATGAATGGGCCTTTCGGAGGCCATAAATCCAGCGCCGCTGCATGGATTTTGGCGGTACTGCGGCTGTCGCTGAAAATACATGGACCCGTCTGAATGAATGGACAAAATATAAATCAGACACTACAGAACACAAGCATAATCCAAGATTACAAAATCATCTCAGCCTTTAAAAGAAACAAAAACCTGAAAGACTACTTAGTAAAAAGTAAATTACCAGAAATCAACATAACACAAACGCAGGGCCCCACATTCTACAAACAAGCCACCACAGTTAGGAACACCGTCACCAACACAAACTACCTAATTAAACAAACAATCACACCTGCTACGGAAAACTGAAAATACATGGACCCGTCTGAATGTATGGGCCTTTCGGAGGCCATAAACTCAGCCAGCGCCGGGCCAGTGTTTGGGGTATTGTGCCCGCCACTAGTGGCTGAATACATAATAATAATAATAATAATAATAATTCCCTTGTATTGTCATTCTGTGTAACAATGTACACAGAACGAAATGTCGATTGCACTGGGCTAGTGTTGAGGGAACGTCGGGCCCTCAAGTTCGGTGGCTTGGAGCGGATTTTTGAGGTACTGCACTCCCATTGGAAATGCATGGGCGCTCCGTCCACTACCATGTAATTCCCTCACAATATCTGCCCCTGCGTGGCCGCGGGATGCTACTGCAGCCCCGTTGGTAATGAATGGGCCTTTCGGAGGCCATAAATACAGCGCCGCTGCATGGATTTTGGCGGTACTGCTGCTGTCGCTGAAAATACATGGACCCGTCTGAATGAATGGGCCTTTCGGAGGCCATAAACTCAGCGCCTCTGCATGGATTTTGGCGGTACTGCGGCTGTCGCTGAAAATACATGGACCCGTCTGAATGAATGGGCCTTTCGGAGGCCATAAATCCAGCGCCGCTGCATGGATTTTGGCGGTACTGCGGCTGTCGCTGAAAATACATGGACCCGTCTGAATGAATGGACAAAATATAAATCAGACACTACAGAACACAAGCATAATCCAAGATTACAAAATCATCTCAGCCTTTAAAAGAAACAAAAACCTGAAAGACTACTTAGTAAAAAGTAAATTACCAGAAATCAACATAACACAAACGCAGGGCCCCACATTCTACAAACAAGCCACCACAGTTAGGAACACCGTCACCAACACAAACTACCTAATTAAACAAACAATCACACCTGCTACGGAAAACTGAAAATACATGGACCCGTCTGAATGTATGGGCCTTTCGGAGGCCATAAACTCAGCCAGCGCCGGGCCAGTGTTTGGGGTATTGTGCCCGCCACTAGTGGCTGAATACATAATAATAATAATAATAATAATAATTCCCTTGTATTGTCATTCTGTGTAACAATGTACACAGAACGAAATGTCGATTGCACTGGGCTAGTGTTGAGGGAACGTCGGGCCCTCAAGTTCGGTGGCTTGGAGCGGATTTTTGAGGTACTGCACTCCCATTGGAAATGCATGGGCGCTCCGTCCACTACCATGTAATTCCCTCACAATATCTGCCCCTGCGTGGCCGCGGGATGCTACTGCAGCCCCGTTGGTAATGAATGGGCCTTTCGGAGGCCATAAATACAGCGCCGCTGCATGGATTTTGGCGGTACTGCTGCTGTCGCTGAAAATACATGGACCCGTCTGAATGAATGGGCCTTTCGGAGGCCATAAACTCAGCGCCTCTGCATGGATTTTGGCGGTACTGCGGCTGTCGCTGAAAATACATGGACCCGTCTGAATGAATGGGCCTTTCGGAGGCCATAAATCCAGCGCCGCTGCATGGATTTTGGCGGTACTGCGGCTGTCGCTGAAAATACATGGACCCGTCTGAATGAATGGACAAAATATAAATCAGACACTACAGAACACAAGCATAATCCAAGATTACAAAATCATCTCAGCCTTTAAAAGAAACAAAAACCTGAAAGACTACTTAGTAAAAAGTAAATTACCAGAAATCAACATAACACAAACGCAGGGCCCCACATTCTACAAACAAGCCACCACAGTTAGGAACACCGTCACCAACACAAACTACCTAATTAAACAAACAATCACACCTGCTACGGAAAACTGAAAATACATGGACCCGTCTGAATGTATGGGCCTTTCGGAGGCCATAAACTCAGCCAGCGCCGGGCCAGTGTTTGGGGTATTGTGCCCGCCACTAGTGGCTGAATACATAATAATAATAATAATAATAATAATTCCCTTGTATTGTCATTCTGTGTAACAATGTACACAGAACGAAATGTCGATTGCACTGGGCTAGTGTTGAGGGAACGTCGGGCCCTCAAGTTCGGTGGCTTGGAGCGGATTTTTGAGGTACTGCACTCCCATTGGAAATGCATGGGCGCTCCGTCCACTACCATGTAATTCCCTCACAATATCTGCCCCTGCGTGGCCGCGGGATGCTACTGCAGCCCCGTTGGTAATGAATGGGCCTTTCGGAGGCCATAAATACAGCGCCGCTGCATGGATTTTGGCGGTACTGCTGCTGTCGCTGAAAATACATGGACCCGTCTGAATGAATGGGCCTTTCGGAGGCCATAAACTCAGCGCCTCTGCATGGATTTTGGCGGTACTGCGGCTGTCGCTGAAAATACATGGACCCGTCTGAATGAATGGGCCTTTCGGAGGCCATAAATCCAGCGCCGCTGCATGGATTTTGGCGGTACTGCGGCTGTCGCTGAAAATACATGGACCCGTCTGAATGAATGGACAAAATATAAATCAGACACTACAGAACACAAGCATAATCCAAGATTACAAAATCATCTCAGCCTTTAAAAGAAACAAAAACCTGAAAGACTACTTAGTAAAAAGTAAATTACCAGAAATCAACATAACACAAACGCAGGGCCCCACATTCTACAAACAAGCCACCACAGTTAGGAACACCGTCACCAACACAAACTACCTAATTAAACAAACAATCACACCTGCTACGGAAAACTGAAAATACATGGACCCGTCTGAATGTATGGGCCTTTCGGAGGCCATAAACTCAGCCAGCGCCGGGCCAGTGTTTGGGGTATTGTGCCCGCCACTAGTGGCTGAATACATAATAATAATAATAATAATAATAATTCCCTTGTATTGTCATTCTGTGTAACAATGTACACAGAACGAAATGTCGATTGCACTGGGCTAGTGTTGAGGGAACGTCGGGCCCTCAAGTTCGGTGGCTTGGAGCGGATTTTTGAGGTACTGCACTCCCATTGGAAATGCATGGGCGCTCCGTCCACTACCATGTAATTCCCTCACAATATCTGCCCCTGCGTGGCCGCGGGATGCTACTGCAGCCCCGTTGGTAATGAATGGGCCTTTCGGAGGCCATAAATACAGCGCCGCTGCATGGATTTTGGCGGTACTGCTGCTGTCGCTGAAAATACATGGACCCGTCTGAATGAATGGGCCTTTCGGAGGCCATAAACTCAGCGCCTCTGCATGGATTTTGGCGGTACTGCGGCTGTCGCTGAAAATACATGGACCCGTCTGAATGAATGGGCCTTTCGGAGGCCATAAATCCAGCGCCGCTGCATGGATTTTGGCGGTACTGCGGCTGTCGCTGAAAATACATGGACCCGTCTGAATGAATGGACAAAATATAAATCAGACACTACAGAACACAAGCATAATCCAAGATTACAAAATCATCTCAGCCTTTAAAAGAAACAAAAACCTGAAAGACTACTTAGTAAAAAGTAAATTACCAGAAATCAACATAACACAAACGCAGGGCCCCACATTCTACAAACAAGCCACCACAGTTAGGAACACCGTCACCAACACAAACTACCTAATTAAACAAACAATCACACCTGCTACGGAAAACTGAAAATACATGGACCCGTCTGAATGTATGGGCCTTTCGGAGGCCATAAACTCAGCCAGCGCCGGGCCAGTGTTTGGGGTATTGTGCCCGCCACTAGTGGCTGAATACATAATAATAATAATAATAATAATAATTCCCTTGTATTGTCATTCTGTGTAACAATGTACACAGAACGAAATGTCGATTGCACTGGGCTAGTGTTGAGGGAACGTCGGGCCCTCAAGTTCGGTGGCTTGGAGCGGATTTTTGAGGTACTGCACTCCCATTGGAAATGCATGGGCGCTCCGTCCACTACCATGTAATTCCCTCACAATATCTGCCCCTGCGTGGCCGCGGGATGCTACTGCAGCCCCGTTGGTAATGAATGGGCCTTTCGGAGGCCATAAATACAGCGCCGCTGCATGGATTTTGGCGGTACTGCTGCTGTCGCTGAAAATACATGGACCCGTCTGAATGAATGGGCCTTTCGGAGGCCATAAACTCAGCGCCTCTGCATGGATTTTGGCGGTACTGCGGCTGTCGCTGAAAATACATGGACCCGTCTGAATGAATGGGCCTTTCGGAGGCCATAAATCCAGCGCCGCTGCATGGATTTTGGCGGTACTGCGGCTGTCGCTGAAAATACATGGACCCGTCTGAATGAATGGACAAAATATAAATCAGACACTACAGAACACAAGCATAATCCAAGATTACAAAATCATCTCAGCCTTTAAAAGAAACAAAAACCTGAAAGACTACTTAGTAAAAAGTAAATTACCAGAAATCAACATAACACAAACGCAGGGCCCCACATTCTACAAACAAGCCACCACAGTTAGGAACACCGTCACCAACACAAACTACCTAATTAAACAAACAATCACACCTGCTACGGAAAACTGAAAATACATGGACCCGTCTGAATGTATGGGCCTTTCGGAGGCCATAAACTCAGCCAGCGCCGGGCCAGTGTTTGGGGTATTGTGCCCGCCACTAGTGGCTGAATACATAATAATAATAATAATAATAATAATTCCCTTGTATTGTCATTCTGTGTAACAATGTACACAGAACGAAATGTCGATTGCACTGGGCTAGTGTTGAGGGAACGTCGGGCCCTCAAGTTCGGTGGCTTGGAGCGGATTTTTGAGGTACTGCACTCCCATTGGAAATGCATGGGCGCTCCGTCCACTACCATGTAATTCCCTCACAATATCTGCCCCTGCGTGGCCGCGGGATGCTACTGCAGCCCCGTTGGTAATGAATGGGCCTTTCGGAGGCCATAAATACAGCGCCGCTGCATGGATTTTGGCGGTACTGCTGCTGTCGCTGAAAATACATGGACCCGTCTGAATGAATGGGCCTTTCGGAGGCCATAAACTCAGCGCCTCTGCATGGATTTTGGCGGTACTGCGGCTGTCGCTGAAAATACATGGACCCGTCTGAATGAATGGGCCTTTCGGAGGCCATAAATCCAGCGCCGCTGCATGGATTTTGGCGGTACTGCGGCTGTCGCTGAAAATACATGGACCCGTCTGAATGAATGGACAAAATATAAATCAGACACTACAGAACACAAGCATAATCCAAGATTACAAAATCATCTCAGCCTTTAAAAGAAACAAAAACCTGAAAGACTACTTAGTAAAAAGTAAATTACCAGAAATCAACATAACACAAACGCAGGGCCCCACATTCTACAAACAAGCCACCACAGTTAGGAACACCGTCACCAACACAAACTACCTAATTAAACAAACAATCACACCTGCTACGGAAAACTGAAAATACATGGACCCGTCTGAATGTATGGGCCTTTCGGAGGCCATAAACTCAGCCAGCGCCGGGCCAGTGTTTGGGGTATTGTGCCCGCCACTAGTGGCTGAATACATAATAATAATAATAATAATAATAATTCCCTTGTATTGTCATTCTGTGTAACAATGTACACAGAACGAAATGTCGATTGCACTGGGCTAGTGTTGAGGGAACGTCGGGCCCTCAAGTTCGGTGGCTTGGAGCGGATTTTTGAGGTACTGCACTCCCATTGGAAATGCATGGGCGCTCCGTCCACTACCATGTAATTCCCTCACAATATCTGCCCCTGCGTGGCCGCGGGATGCTACTGCAGCCCCGTTGGTAATGAATGGGCCTTTCGGAGGCCATAAATACAGCGCCGCTGCATGGATTTTGGCGGTACTGCTGCTGTCGCTGAAAATACATGGACCCGTCTGAATGAATGGGCCTTTCGGAGGCCATAAACTCAGCGCCTCTGCATGGATTTTGGCGGTACTGCGGCTGTCGCTGAAAATACATGGACCCGTCTGAATGAATGGGCCTTTCGGAGGCCATAAATCCAGCGCCGCTGCATGGATTTTGGCGGTACTGCGGCTGTCGCTGAAAATACATGGACCCGTCTGAATGAATGGACAAAATATAAATCAGACACTACAGAACACAAGCATAATCCAAGATTACAAAATCATCTCAGCCTTTAAAAGAAACAAAAACCTGAAAGACTACTTAGTAAAAAGTAAATTACCAGAAATCAACATAACACAAACGCAGGGCCCCACATTCTACAAACAAGCCACCACAGTTAGGAACACCGTCACCAACACAAACTACCTAATTAAACAAACAATCACACCTGCTACGGAAAACTGAAAATACATGGACCCGTCTGAATGTATGGGCCTTTCGGAGGCCATAAACTCAGCCAGCGCCGGGCCAGTGTTTGGGGTATTGTGCCCGCCACTAGTGGCTGAATACATAATAATAATAATAATAATAATAATTCCCTTGTATTGTCATTCTGTGTAACAATGTACACAGAACGAAATGTCGATTGCACTGGGCTAGTGTTGAGGGAACGTCGGGCCCTCAAGTTCGGTGGCTTGGAGCGGATTTTTGAGGTACTGCACTCCCATTGGAAATGCATGGGCGCTCCGTCCACTACCATGTAATTCCCTCACAATATCTGCCCCTGCGTGGCCGCGGGATGCTACTGCAGCCCCGTTGGTAATGAATGGGCCTTTCGGAGGCCATAAATACAGCGCCGCTGCATGGATTTTGGCGGTACTGCTGCTGTCGCTGAAAATACATGGACCCGTCTGAATGAATGGGCCTTTCGGAGGCCATAAACTCAGCGCCTCTGCATGGATTTTGGCGGTACTGCGGCTGTCGCTGAAAATACATGGACCCGTCTGAATGAATGGGCCTTTCGGAGGCCATAAATCCAGCGCCGCTGCATGGATTTTGGCGGTACTGCGGCTGTCGCTGAAAATACATGGACCCGTCTGAATGAATGGACAAAATATAAATCAGACACTACAGAACACAAGCATAATCCAAGATTACAAAATCATCTCAGCCTTTAAAAGAAACAAAAACCTGAAAGACTACTTAGTAAAAAGTAAATTACCAGAAATCAACATAACACAAACGCAGGGCCCCACATTCTACAAACAAGCCACCACAGTTAGGAACACCGTCACCAACACAAACTACCTAATTAAACAAACAATCACACCTGCTACGGAAAACTGAAAATACATGGACCCGTCTGAATGTATGGGCCTTTCGGAGGCCATAAACTCAGCCAGCGCCGGGCCAGTGTTTGGGGTATTGTGCCCGCCACTAGTGGCTGAATACATAATAATAATAATAATAATAATAATTCCCTTGTATTGTCATTCTGTGTAACAATGTACACAGAACGAAATGTCGATTGCACTGGGCTAGTGTTGAGGGAACGTCGGGCCCTCAAGTTCGGTGGCTTGGAGCGGATTTTTGAGGTACTGCACTCCCATTGGAAATGCATGGGCGCTCCGTCCACTACCATGTAATTCCCTCACAATATCTGCCCCTGCGTGGCCGCGGGATGCTACTGCAGCCCCGTTGGTAATGAATGGGCCTTTCGGAGGCCATAAATACAGCGCCGCTGCATGGATTTTGGCGGTACTGCTGCTGTCGCTGAAAATACATGGACCCGTCTGAATGAATGGGCCTTTCGGAGGCCATAAACTCAGCGCCTCTGCATGGATTTTGGCGGTACTGCGGCTGTCGCTGAAAATACATGGACCCGTCTGAATGAATGGGCCTTTCGGAGGCCATAAATCCAGCGCCGCTGCATGGATTTTGGCGGTACTGCGGCTGTCGCTGAAAATACATGGACCCGTCTGAATGAATGGACAAAATATAAATCAGACACTACAGAACACAAGCATAATCCAAGATTACAAAATCATCTCAGCCTTTAAAAGAAACAAAAACCTGAAAGACTACTTAGTAAAAAGTAAATTACCAGAAATCAACATAACACAAACGCAGGGCCCCACATTCTACAAACAAGCCACCACAGTTAGGAACACCGTCACCAACACAAACTACCTAATTAAACAAACAATCACACCTGCTACGGAAAACTGAAAATACATGGACCCGTCTGAATGTATGGGCCTTTCGGAGGCCATAAACTCAGCCAGCGCCGGGCCAGTGTTTGGGGTATTGTGCCCGCCACTAGTGGCTGAATACATAATAATAATAATAATAATAATAATTCCCTTGTATTGTCATTCTGTGTAACAATGTACACAGAACGAAATGTCGATTGCACTGGGCTAGTGTTGAGGGAACGTCGGGCCCTCAAGTTCGGTGGCTTGGAGCGGATTTTTGAGGTACTGCACTCCCATTGGAAATGCATGGGCGCTCCGTCCACTACCATGTAATTCCCTCACAATATCTGCCCCTGCGTGGCCGCGGGATGCTACTGCAGCCCCGTTGGTAATGAATGGGCCTTTCGGAGGCCATAAATACAGCGCCGCTGCATGGATTTTGGCGGTACTGCTGCTGTCGCTGAAAATACATGGACCCGTCTGAATGAATGGGCCTTTCGGAGGCCATAAACTCAGCGCCTCTGCATGGATTTTGGCGGTACTGCGGCTGTCGCTGAAAATACATGGACCCGTCTGAATGAATGGGCCTTTCGGAGGCCATAAATCCAGCGCCGCTGCATGGATTTTGGCGGTACTGCTGCTGTCGTTGAAAATACATGGACCCGTCTGAATGTATGGGCCTTTCGGAGGCCATATACTCAGCGCCGGGCCGGTGTTTGGGGAATCGTGCCCGCCACTAGTGGCTGAGAACTTGGCTAGTGTTGGGGGACTTGTGCCCGCCACTAGTGGCTGAAATCCGGGCCGGTGTTTGGGGATATGCGCGCGTATTATCGGGCCGGTGTTTGGGGATATGCGCGCGTATTATCGGACCGGTGTTTGGGGAATTGTGCGCGTATTATCGGGCCGGTGTTTGGGGATATGCGCGCGTATTATCGGACCGGTGTTTGGGGAATTGTGCCCGCCACTAGTGGCTGAGAACTGGGCTAGTGTTGGGGGACTTGTGCCCTCCAATAGTGGCTGAAATCCGCGCCGGTGTTTGGGGAATTGTGCGCGTATTATCGGGCCGGTGTTTGGGGATATGCGCGCGTATTATCGGACCGGTGTTTGGGGAATCGTGCCCGCCACTAGTGGCTGAATCCCGGGCTAGTGTTGGGGGACTTGTGCCCGCCAATAGTGGCTGAAATCCGCGCCGGTGTTTGGGGAATTGTGCGCGTATTATCGGGCCGGTGTTTGGGGATATGCGCGCGTATTATCGGACCGGTGTTTGGGGAATCGTGCCCGCCACTAGTGGCTGAATCCCGGGCTAGTGTTGGGGGACTTGTGCCCGCCAATAGTGGCTGAAATCCGCGCCGGTGTTTGGGGAATTGTGCGCGTATTATCGGGCCGGTGTTTGGGGATATGCGCGCGTATTATCGGGCCGGTGTTTGGGGAATCGTGCCCGCCACTAGTGGCTGAATCCCGGGCTAGTGTTGGGGGACTTGTGCCCGCCAATAGTGGCTGAAATCCGGGCCGGTGTTTGGGGAATTGTGCGCGTATTATCGGGCC
>NW_028283140.1:32500-55000 GCF_059441175.1 Urocampus carinirostris
AGACGAACGCGCCGCGGGTGCCGTTCGGTCGCTCCCGCGAGCGAGCCCCTAACCCGCGGCGCGGTTACCGACGGGCGCGATACGCGCGACGCCGCGACGAGCCGAGCGGGTCGGGCGCGCGGCGCTGAGGCCGGCGCCCGGCGTCTCCCGCTCGGGGCCGCGACGGCGCCCGAGACGTGCGTCGGCCCGGGTAGGTCGGGCGCTCGGCGCTGAGGCCGGCGCCCGGCGTCTCCCGCTCGGGCCTGACACGACTCGGCGACCGGACTCGCCGGGTAGGTCGGGGGCTCGGCGCTGAGGCCGGCCCCCGGCGTCTCCTACCCGGACCCCGGAAGGCCATCCGACTTGGAAGCCCCGCCGCGCCGCGAAGCGACGCTTTGGGTGTTGCTACCCGTCAGCGAGTGGGTTTGGTTTACAAGGGCGGCGCGACCGCGCTGACACCGAGGGGGGACTGGCCCCCGACCCGGCCGCGGCCTGCCCGGACTATGGATGGACAGAGGAGACCGCGGCGGACCGCGCGGAACCGAACCCCCGGTGTCCGGAGCCCCGGGAGGGACTCCGGTGTCCGGGGGCCGGCCCACGCGCGCGCTACGCGGCCCCTCGAGGGCTCCGGCCGACGGACGCGTTTGGCCGGGGAAAAAGGTAGCCGGTGGGAGCACCGTTTCGTCGCCCTGAACCTTCGTCTCGGGCGGGCGTCCCGACGCCGCCGCCATACGGCCGTTGTGATCCGTGCGGGGATCCGCTTGCTCGGCGACCCTCGCCGAGAGCAGCCCCGCGCCGCACGGACACGCGACACCGACGGGCGGACGGACGCCGGGGCGCCGGCCCGAACCGTTACCTTTAAAGGACGGGAGGTCGTCGAGGCGAGTGCCGCCCCGGAAGCGCGCGCCGGAAGCGCGAGAACCGCGCCGAGCTAGGGTCGTCGGCATAGGGGGATTCCCCGGTTACGGGGGTCCCGCGCACGGCCGCCGCCTTTCGCCCGTCGCTGGCGGTCGCCTGTCGTCGCGCCGCGCCGCGCTACTGGGGTCGTCGGACGAGCGCGCTACCCCGCTCGCACGGAGGTAGCGCGACATCGCCCGCCGCCTTTTCTCGCCTCGCGCCGCGCCGCGTGGCGCCCGCCGAACTCGCTCCGACGCGCGGCCCGGGAGTGACCCGCGCCGCGCCCCCCGTCCCGTCCCGTCCCGGTCTACCCTCTTCCTCCGCCTGCGACGACCCGCCGCCCTCGGCGTCTGGCTCGTCGGGGGTGTACCGAGGCGGATCTGCTGCCGCTCGTACGTTAATGATCCTTCTGCAGGTTCACCTACAGAAACCTTGTTACGACTTTTACTTCCTCTAGATAGTCAAGTTCGACCGTCTTCTGGCACACCGCCGGAGCCGGGGCCGGCCCCGGCGGGGACTATCCGAGGACCTCACTAAGCCATCCGATCGGTAGTAGCGACGGGCGGTGTGTACAAAGGGCAGGGACTTAATCAACGCAGGCTAATGACCCGCGCTTACTGGGAATTCCTCGTTGGTGGGAAATAATTGCAATCCCCAGGCCCTGTCACGAGCGGGGTTCATAGGATTACCCGCGCCTGCCGGCGCGGGGATAGACGACGCGCTTATACGCTCAGTGTGGCGCGCGTGCAGCCCCGGACATCTAAGGGCATCACAGACCTGTTATTGCTCATTCTCGTGTGGCTGAGAGCCACTTGTCCCTCTAAGAAGTTTTCTGCCGCCGACCGCGCGGGGGGCCGCGGTACTATTTAGTATGTTTGAGTCTCGTTCGTTATCGGAATTAACCAGACAAATCGCTCCACCAACTACGAACGGCCATGCACCACCACCCACGGTATCGAGAAAGAGCCTTCAATCTGTCAATCCTTTCCGTGTCCGGGCCGGGTGAGGTTTCCCGTGTTGAGTCAAATTAAGCCGCATGCTCCACTCCTGGTGGTGCCCTTCCGTCAATTCCTTTAAGTTTCAGCTTTGCAACAATACTCCCCCCGGAACCCAGACACTTGGTCGGTTTCCCGGGTGCTGCTCGGCGGGTCATGGGAATAACGCCGCCGGATCGCGAGTCGGCATCGTTTATGGTCGGAACTAGGACGGTATCTGATCGTCTTCGAACCTCCGACTTTCGTTCTTGATTAATGAAAACATTCTTGGCAAATGCTTTCGCTCTCGTCCGTCTTGCGCCGGTCCAAGAATTTCACCTCTAGCGGCGCAGTACGAATGCCCCCGGCCGTCCCTCTTAATCATGGCCCCAGTTCATGACAACCCACAAAATAGAACCGGAGTCCTATTCCATTATTCCCAGCTGCGATATGCAGGGGCGGCCGTGTGGCCTGCTTTGAACACTCTAATTTCCTCAAAGTAAACGCTTCGGGCCCCGCGAGTGACACCCAGCGAAGGGCATCACGGGGGCTTTTGCCGAGAGGCAGGGGCTGGGACAGACGGATGCACGCCTCGCGGCGGACCGTCAGCTCGCGTCCCGGGGTCCAACTAGGAGCTTTTTAACTGCAGCAACTTTAAAATACGCTATTGGAGCTGGAATTACCGCGGCTGCTGGCACCAGACTTGCCCTCCAATGGATGCTGGCCGATGGGTTTGTGTTCGGCTCATTCCAATTACGGAGACTCGAACGAGTCCCGTATTGTTATTTTTCGTCACTACCTCCCCGTGTCGGGAGTGGGTAATTTGCGCGCCTGCTGCCTTCCTTGGATGTGGTAGCCGTTTCTCATGCTCCCTCTCCGGAATCGAACCCTGATTCCCCGTTACCCGTGGTCACCATGGTAGGCGCAGAGTCTACCATCGAAAGTTGATAGGGCAGACATTCGAATGAGTCGTCGCCGCCTCGGGTGGGCGAGCGATCGGCACGAGGTTATCCTGAGTCAACACAAAGGGGGGGCCGGGCCGGCGGAACGAGGACCGGCGCGCGCGGAGCCGCCCGCGCCGCTTACGCCCCCGCCCGGAGAGGCGGAGGCCGGACGCGGGGGACGCGCGCGACGGCTGAGCCCCCGCCCGCCGGACACCGCGTGGGTTTTTGTGTCTGATAAATGCACGCGTCCCCGGGGCGAGGCCGGAGCCCCGCCCGCGAGTCGGCGCTCGTTTGCATGTATTAGCTCTGGATTTGCCACAGTTATCCAAGTAACGGTGGAGCGATCAAAGGAACCATAACTGATTTAATGAGCCGTTCGCAGTTTCACTGTACTGGCCATTCGTACTTAGACATGCATGGCTTAATCTTGAAAACAAGCATATGCTACTGGCAGGATCAACCAGAGTGCGTCTGCCGCCGGGGGGGCGCTGCTGGTGGCGGTGCGGCCCTGGTCCGGGACGAGGCTGTGGCTACAGCCGGGCCCGGGGGGCCGCGCGACACTCGTATACGTTCGGACGGGCTGACGAGCGGGTGTCGTGAAACGATGTTTCGCGCGGAGCCCTAGCACGCGTGGCGTCGGGCTCCGCGACGGTCGGACGTCTGGGTGTGGCTCGAGACGGAAGCTCGACCTCGGTTCGTCTTGGTTCTGCCGCCAAAAGGTTCACGCCGAGGCATGGTTTCGCAAGAGGGCCCCGCGAGTGCCAGCCGTGGATCCCGCCTCACTCGTAACTCGTATCGGATTCGTCCGGCCTCACTTTCGTTCGCACATCGGACAGTTATACGTGTGCTTTAGTAGCTTCCGTTCCCTCTTAGTGAGGCCGTCCGTACGTACCGCCCCAGCTCTTTCTGAGGCGGGTATCCACTCGGCTCGGGGGGGCCCAACGTTTGCCTAGTATCCTCGGCGCTGGAGCTTGACCCGCAAAGCCGGAGGAGCCGCACGCCCGAACACCGGCTTGCGCCGGCCGACGTGGGCCCTCCGAGGCGGGTCTCGTGTGCCAATCGCTCAGTTGGGGAACCGGCAGGCCCGTGGGCCGACGCCGGCTCACCCGGGGGTGAAGGGTGCTTCGATGGAGGCCCCCTGTCAGCCTCCGCGGAAGTCCGGCTTCAATACTTTAAAGTTTGACAAACTTAGACATTTTTCGAGAACCGGAGCTTAGAGGGGTACATGCAAAAGCCAGGGCCGCGGGAAGCGCCCTAAATACTTCAATACTTTAAAATTTGAAAAACTTAGAAATTTTTCGAGAACCGGCATCTTCCCTCGGTAATTGCGAGATGCGAGGCCGCCCCTAGCCTCTGCTCTGTCGGACTCAATGGTCACGGGTGGCCGCTGATTAGCCCTGGTGCTCACCTCTCAAAATTGCGAGTCCCTAATATAATTCTGGCTGTCGGCTGGAGAAGGGGGTATAAAATCGGCACTTGAGGGAACGCCGGGCCCTCAAGTTCGGGGCCCTCTAGCGGATTTTTGAGGTACTGCACTCCCATTGGAAATGCATTGGCCATAGCAATACATGGGCGCTCCGTCCACTACAATGTAATTCCCTCACAATATCTGCCCCCGCGTGGCCGCGCGATGCTACTGCTGCCCCGTTGGGAATGAATGGGCCTTTCGGAGGCCATAAATACAGCGCCGCTGCATGGATTTTGGCGGTACTGCGGCTGTCGTTGAAAATACATGGACCCGTCTGAATGAATGGGCCTTTCGGATTCCATAAACCCAGCGCCGCTGCATGGATTTTGGCGGTACTGCGGCTGTCGCTGAAAATACATGGACCCGTCTGAATGAATGGGCCTTTCGGAGGCCATAAACTCAGCGCCGCTGCATGGATTTTGGCGGTACTGCGGCTGTCGCTGAAAATACATGGACCCGTCTGAATGAATGGACAAAATATAAATCAGACACTACAGAACACAAGCATAATCCAAGATTACAAAATCATCTCAGCCTTTAAAAGAAACAAAAACCTGAAAGACTACTTAGTAAAAAGTAAATTACCAGAAATCAACATAACACAAACGCAGGGCCCCACATTCTACAAACAAGCCACCACAGTTAGGAACACCGTCACCAACACAAACTACCTAATTAAACAAACAATCACACCTGCTACGGAAAACTGAAAATACATGGACCCGTCTGAATGTATGGGCCTTTCGGAGGCCATAAACTCAGCCAGCGCCGGGCCAGTGTTTGGGGTATTGTGCCCGCCACTAGTGGCTGAATACATAATAATAATAATAATAATAATAATTCCCTTGTATTGTCATTCTGTGTAACAATGTACACAGAACGAAATGTCGATTGCACTGGGCTAGTGTTGAGGGAACGTCGGGCCCTCAAGTTCGGTGGCTTGGAGCGGATTTTTGAGGTACTGCACTCCCATTGGAAATGCATGGGCGCTCCGTCCACTACCATGTAATTCCCTCACAATATCTGCCCCTGCGTGGCCGCGGGATGCTACTGCAGCCCCGTTGGTAATGAATGGGCCTTTCGGAGGCCATAAATACAGCGCCGCTGCATGGATTTTGGCGGTACTGCGGCTGTCGTTGAAAATACATGGACCCGTCTGAATGAATGGGCCTTTCGGATTCCATAAACCCAGCGCCGCTGCATGGATTTTGGCGGTACTGCGGCTGTCGCTGAAAATACATGGACCCGTCTGAATGAATGGGCCTTTCGGAGGCCATAAATCCAGCGCCGCTGCATGGATTTTGGCGGTACTGCGGCTGTCGCTGAAAATACATGGACCCGTCTGAATGAATGGACAAAATATAAATCAGACACTACAGAACACAAGCATAATCCAAGATTACAAAATCATCTCAGCCTTTAAAAGAAACAAAAACCTGAAAGACTACTTAGTAAAAAGTAAATTACCAGAAATCAACATAACACAAACGCAGGGCCCCACATTCTACAAACAAGCCACCACAGTTAGGAACACCGTCACCAACACAAACTACCTAATTAAACAAACAATCACACCTGCTACGGAAAACTGAAAATACATGGACCCGTCTGAATGTATGGGCCTTTCGGAGGCCATAAACTCAGCCAGCGCCGGGCCAGTGTTTGGGGTATTGTGCCCGCCACTAGTGGCTGAATACATAATAATAATAATAATAATAATAATTCCCTTGTATTGTCATTCTGTGTAACAATGTACACAGAACGAAATGTCGATTGCACTGGGCTAGTGTTGAGGGAACGTCGGGCCCTCAAGTTCGGTGGCTTGGAGCGGATTTTTGAGGTACTGCACTCCCATTGGAAATGCATGGGCGCTCCGTCCACTACCATGTAATTCCCTCACAATATCTGCCCCTGCGTGGCCGCGGGATGCTACTGCAGCCCCGTTGGTAATGAATGGGCCTTTCGGAGGCCATAAATACAGCGCCGCTGCATGGATTTTGGCGGTACTGCTGCTGTCGCTGAAAATACATGGACCCGTCTGAATGAATGGGCCTTTCGGAGGCCATAAACTCAGCGCCTCTGCATGGATTTTGGCGGTACTGCGGCTGTCGCTGAAAATACATGGACCCGTCTGAATGAATGGGCCTTTCGGAGGCCATAAATCCAGCGCCGCTGCATGGATTTTGGCGGTACTGCGGCTGTCGCTGAAAATACATGGACCCGTCTGAATGAATGGACAAAATATAAATCAGACACTACAGAACACAAGCATAATCCAAGATTACAAAATCATCTCAGCCTTTAAAAGAAACAAAAACCTGAAAGACTACTTAGTAAAAAGTAAATTACCAGAAATCAACATAACACAAACGCAGGGCCCCACATTCTACAAACAAGCCACCACAGTTAGGAACACCGTCACCAACACAAACTACCTAATTAAACAAACAATCACACCTGCTACGGAAAACTGAAAATACATGGACCCGTCTGAATGTATGGGCCTTTCGGAGGCCATAAACTCAGCCAGCGCCGGGCCAGTGTTTGGGGTATTGTGCCCGCCACTAGTGGCTGAATACATAATAATAATAATAATAATAATAATTCCCTTGTATTGTCATTCTGTGTAACAATGTACACAGAACGAAATGTCGATTGCACTGGGCTAGTGTTGAGGGAACGTCGGGCCCTCAAGTTCGGTGGCTTGGAGCGGATTTTTGAGGTACTGCACTCCCATTGGAAATGCATGGGCGCTCCGTCCACTACCATGTAATTCCCTCACAATATCTGCCCCTGCGTGGCCGCGGGATGCTACTGCAGCCCCGTTGGTAATGAATGGGCCTTTCGGAGGCCATAAATACAGCGCCGCTGCATGGATTTTGGCGGTACTGCTGCTGTCGCTGAAAATACATGGACCCGTCTGAATGAATGGGCCTTTCGGAGGCCATAAACTCAGCGCCTCTGCATGGATTTTGGCGGTACTGCGGCTGTCGCTGAAAATACATGGACCCGTCTGAATGAATGGGCCTTTCGGAGGCCATAAATCCAGCGCCGCTGCATGGATTTTGGCGGTACTGCGGCTGTCGCTGAAAATACATGGACCCGTCTGAATGAATGGACAAAATATAAATCAGACACTACAGAACACAAGCATAATCCAAGATTACAAAATCATCTCAGCCTTTAAAAGAAACAAAAACCTGAAAGACTACTTAGTAAAAAGTAAATTACCAGAAATCAACATAACACAAACGCAGGGCCCCACATTCTACAAACAAGCCACCACAGTTAGGAACACCGTCACCAACACAAACTACCTAATTAAACAAACAATCACACCTGCTACGGAAAACTGAAAATACATGGACCCGTCTGAATGTATGGGCCTTTCGGAGGCCATAAACTCAGCCAGCGCCGGGCCAGTGTTTGGGGTATTGTGCCCGCCACTAGTGGCTGAATACATAATAATAATAATAATAATAATAATTCCCTTGTATTGTCATTCTGTGTAACAATGTACACAGAACGAAATGTCGATTGCACTGGGCTAGTGTTGAGGGAACGTCGGGCCCTCAAGTTCGGTGGCTTGGAGCGGATTTTTGAGGTACTGCACTCCCATTGGAAATGCATGGGCGCTCCGTCCACTACCATGTAATTCCCTCACAATATCTGCCCCTGCGTGGCCGCGGGATGCTACTGCAGCCCCGTTGGTAATGAATGGGCCTTTCGGAGGCCATAAATACAGCGCCGCTGCATGGATTTTGGCGGTACTGCTGCTGTCGCTGAAAATACATGGACCCGTCTGAATGAATGGGCCTTTCGGAGGCCATAAACTCAGCGCCTCTGCATGGATTTTGGCGGTACTGCGGCTGTCGCTGAAAATACATGGACCCGTCTGAATGAATGGGCCTTTCGGAGGCCATAAATCCAGCGCCGCTGCATGGATTTTGGCGGTACTGCGGCTGTCGCTGAAAATACATGGACCCGTCTGAATGAATGGACAAAATATAAATCAGACACTACAGAACACAAGCATAATCCAAGATTACAAAATCATCTCAGCCTTTAAAAGAAACAAAAACCTGAAAGACTACTTAGTAAAAAGTAAATTACCAGAAATCAACATAACACAAACGCAGGGCCCCACATTCTACAAACAAGCCACCACAGTTAGGAACACCGTCACCAACACAAACTACCTAATTAAACAAACAATCACACCTGCTACGGAAAACTGAAAATACATGGACCCGTCTGAATGTATGGGCCTTTCGGAGGCCATAAACTCAGCCAGCGCCGGGCCAGTGTTTGGGGTATTGTGCCCGCCACTAGTGGCTGAATACATAATAATAATAATAATAATAATAATTCCCTTGTATTGTCATTCTGTGTAACAATGTACACAGAACGAAATGTCGATTGCACTGGGCTAGTGTTGAGGGAACGTCGGGCCCTCAAGTTCGGTGGCTTGGAGCGGATTTTTGAGGTACTGCACTCCCATTGGAAATGCATGGGCGCTCCGTCCACTACCATGTAATTCCCTCACAATATCTGCCCCTGCGTGGCCGCGGGATGCTACTGCAGCCCCGTTGGTAATGAATGGGCCTTTCGGAGGCCATAAATACAGCGCCGCTGCATGGATTTTGGCGGTACTGCTGCTGTCGCTGAAAATACATGGACCCGTCTGAATGAATGGGCCTTTCGGAGGCCATAAACTCAGCGCCTCTGCATGGATTTTGGCGGTACTGCGGCTGTCGCTGAAAATACATGGACCCGTCTGAATGAATGGGCCTTTCGGAGGCCATAAATCCAGCGCCGCTGCATGGATTTTGGCGGTACTGCGGCTGTCGCTGAAAATACATGGACCCGTCTGAATGAATGGACAAAATATAAATCAGACACTACAGAACACAAGCATAATCCAAGATTACAAAATCATCTCAGCCTTTAAAAGAAACAAAAACCTGAAAGACTACTTAGTAAAAAGTAAATTACCAGAAATCAACATAACACAAACGCAGGGCCCCACATTCTACAAACAAGCCACCACAGTTAGGAACACCGTCACCAACACAAACTACCTAATTAAACAAACAATCACACCTGCTACGGAAAACTGAAAATACATGGACCCGTCTGAATGTATGGGCCTTTCGGAGGCCATAAACTCAGCCAGCGCCGGGCCAGTGTTTGGGGTATTGTGCCCGCCACTAGTGGCTGAATACATAATAATAATAATAATAATAATAATTCCCTTGTATTGTCATTCTGTGTAACAATGTACACAGAACGAAATGTCGATTGCACTGGGCTAGTGTTGAGGGAACGTCGGGCCCTCAAGTTCGGTGGCTTGGAGCGGATTTTTGAGGTACTGCACTCCCATTGGAAATGCATGGGCGCTCCGTCCACTACCATGTAATTCCCTCACAATATCTGCCCCTGCGTGGCCGCGGGATGCTACTGCAGCCCCGTTGGTAATGAATGGGCCTTTCGGAGGCCATAAATACAGCGCCGCTGCATGGATTTTGGCGGTACTGCTGCTGTCGCTGAAAATACATGGACCCGTCTGAATGAATGGGCCTTTCGGAGGCCATAAACTCAGCGCCTCTGCATGGATTTTGGCGGTACTGCGGCTGTCGCTGAAAATACATGGACCCGTCTGAATGAATGGGCCTTTCGGAGGCCATAAATCCAGCGCCGCTGCATGGATTTTGGCGGTACTGCGGCTGTCGCTGAAAATACATGGACCCGTCTGAATGAATGGACAAAATATAAATCAGACACTACAGAACACAAGCATAATCCAAGATTACAAAATCATCTCAGCCTTTAAAAGAAACAAAAACCTGAAAGACTACTTAGTAAAAAGTAAATTACCAGAAATCAACATAACACAAACGCAGGGCCCCACATTCTACAAACAAGCCACCACAGTTAGGAACACCGTCACCAACACAAACTACCTAATTAAACAAACAATCACACCTGCTACGGAAAACTGAAAATACATGGACCCGTCTGAATGTATGGGCCTTTCGGAGGCCATAAACTCAGCCAGCGCCGGGCCAGTGTTTGGGGTATTGTGCCCGCCACTAGTGGCTGAATACATAATAATAATAATAATAATAATAATTCCCTTGTATTGTCATTCTGTGTAACAATGTACACAGAACGAAATGTCGATTGCACTGGGCTAGTGTTGAGGGAACGTCGGGCCCTCAAGTTCGGTGGCTTGGAGCGGATTTTTGAGGTACTGCACTCCCATTGGAAATGCATGGGCGCTCCGTCCACTACCATGTAATTCCCTCACAATATCTGCCCCTGCGTGGCCGCGGGATGCTACTGCAGCCCCGTTGGTAATGAATGGGCCTTTCGGAGGCCATAAATACAGCGCCGCTGCATGGATTTTGGCGGTACTGCTGCTGTCGCTGAAAATACATGGACCCGTCTGAATGAATGGGCCTTTCGGAGGCCATAAACTCAGCGCCTCTGCATGGATTTTGGCGGTACTGCGGCTGTCGCTGAAAATACATGGACCCGTCTGAATGAATGGGCCTTTCGGAGGCCATAAATCCAGCGCCGCTGCATGGATTTTGGCGGTACTGCGGCTGTCGCTGAAAATACATGGACCCGTCTGAATGAATGGACAAAATATAAATCAGACACTACAGAACACAAGCATAATCCAAGATTACAAAATCATCTCAGCCTTTAAAAGAAACAAAAACCTGAAAGACTACTTAGTAAAAAGTAAATTACCAGAAATCAACATAACACAAACGCAGGGCCCCACATTCTACAAACAAGCCACCACAGTTAGGAACACCGTCACCAACACAAACTACCTAATTAAACAAACAATCACACCTGCTACGGAAAACTGAAAATACATGGACCCGTCTGAATGTATGGGCCTTTCGGAGGCCATAAACTCAGCCAGCGCCGGGCCAGTGTTTGGGGTATTGTGCCCGCCACTAGTGGCTGAATACATAATAATAATAATAATAATAATAATTCCCTTGTATTGTCATTCTGTGTAACAATGTACACAGAACGAAATGTCGATTGCACTGGGCTAGTGTTGAGGGAACGTCGGGCCCTCAAGTTCGGTGGCTTGGAGCGGATTTTTGAGGTACTGCACTCCCATTGGAAATGCATGGGCGCTCCGTCCACTACCATGTAATTCCCTCACAATATCTGCCCCTGCGTGGCCGCGGGATGCTACTGCAGCCCCGTTGGTAATGAATGGGCCTTTCGGAGGCCATAAATACAGCGCCGCTGCATGGATTTTGGCGGTACTGCTGCTGTCGCTGAAAATACATGGACCCGTCTGAATGAATGGGCCTTTCGGAGGCCATAAACTCAGCGCCTCTGCATGGATTTTGGCGGTACTGCGGCTGTCGCTGAAAATACATGGACCCGTCTGAATGAATGGGCCTTTCGGAGGCCATAAATCCAGCGCCGCTGCATGGATTTTGGCGGTACTGCGGCTGTCGCTGAAAATACATGGACCCGTCTGAATGAATGGACAAAATATAAATCAGACACTACAGAACACAAGCATAATCCAAGATTACAAAATCATCTCAGCCTTTAAAAGAAACAAAAACCTGAAAGACTACTTAGTAAAAAGTAAATTACCAGAAATCAACATAACACAAACGCAGGGCCCCACATTCTACAAACAAGCCACCACAGTTAGGAACACCGTCACCAACACAAACTACCTAATTAAACAAACAATCACACCTGCTACGGAAAACTGAAAATACATGGACCCGTCTGAATGTATGGGCCTTTCGGAGGCCATAAACTCAGCCAGCGCCGGGCCAGTGTTTGGGGTATTGTGCCCGCCACTAGTGGCTGAATACATAATAATAATAATAATAATAATAATTCCCTTGTATTGTCATTCTGTGTAACAATGTACACAGAACGAAATGTCGATTGCACTGGGCTAGTGTTGAGGGAACGTCGGGCCCTCAAGTTCGGTGGCTTGGAGCGGATTTTTGAGGTACTGCACTCCCATTGGAAATGCATGGGCGCTCCGTCCACTACCATGTAATTCCCTCACAATATCTGCCCCTGCGTGGCCGCGGGATGCTACTGCAGCCCCGTTGGTAATGAATGGGCCTTTCGGAGGCCATAAATACAGCGCCGCTGCATGGATTTTGGCGGTACTGCTGCTGTCGCTGAAAATACATGGACCCGTCTGAATGAATGGGCCTTTCGGAGGCCATAAACTCAGCGCCTCTGCATGGATTTTGGCGGTACTGCGGCTGTCGCTGAAAATACATGGACCCGTCTGAATGAATGGGCCTTTCGGAGGCCATAAATCCAGCGCCGCTGCATGGATTTTGGCGGTACTGCGGCTGTCGCTGAAAATACATGGACCCGTCTGAATGAATGGACAAAATATAAATCAGACACTACAGAACACAAGCATAATCCAAGATTACAAAATCATCTCAGCCTTTAAAAGAAACAAAAACCTGAAAGACTACTTAGTAAAAAGTAAATTACCAGAAATCAACATAACACAAACGCAGGGCCCCACATTCTACAAACAAGCCACCACAGTTAGGAACACCGTCACCAACACAAACTACCTAATTAAACAAACAATCACACCTGCTACGGAAAACTGAAAATACATGGACCCGTCTGAATGTATGGGCCTTTCGGAGGCCATAAACTCAGCCAGCGCCGGGCCAGTGTTTGGGGTATTGTGCCCGCCACTAGTGGCTGAATACATAATAATAATAATAATAATAATAATTCCCTTGTATTGTCATTCTGTGTAACAATGTACACAGAACGAAATGTCGATTGCACTGGGCTAGTGTTGAGGGAACGTCGGGCCCTCAAGTTCGGTGGCTTGGAGCGGATTTTTGAGGTACTGCACTCCCATTGGAAATGCATGGGCGCTCCGTCCACTACCATGTAATTCCCTCACAATATCTGCCCCTGCGTGGCCGCGGGATGCTACTGCAGCCCCGTTGGTAATGAATGGGCCTTTCGGAGGCCATAAATACAGCGCCGCTGCATGGATTTTGGCGGTACTGCTGCTGTCGCTGAAAATACATGGACCCGTCTGAATGAATGGGCCTTTCGGAGGCCATAAACTCAGCGCCTCTGCATGGATTTTGGCGGTACTGCGGCTGTCGCTGAAAATACATGGACCCGTCTGAATGAATGGGCCTTTCGGAGGCCATAAATCCAGCGCCGCTGCATGGATTTTGGCGGTACTGCGGCTGTCGCTGAAAATACATGGACCCGTCTGAATGAATGGACAAAATATAAATCAGACACTACAGAACACAAGCATAATCCAAGATTACAAAATCATCTCAGCCTTTAAAAGAAACAAAAACCTGAAAGACTACTTAGTAAAAAGTAAATTACCAGAAATCAACATAACACAAACGCAGGGCCCCACATTCTACAAACAAGCCACCACAGTTAGGAACACCGTCACCAACACAAACTACCTAATTAAACAAACAATCACACCTGCTACGGAAAACTGAAAATACATGGACCCGTCTGAATGTATGGGCCTTTCGGAGGCCATAAACTCAGCCAGCGCCGGGCCAGTGTTTGGGGTATTGTGCCCGCCACTAGTGGCTGAATACATAATAATAATAATAATAATAATAATTCCCTTGTATTGTCATTCTGTGTAACAATGTACACAGAACGAAATGTCGATTGCACTGGGCTAGTGTTGAGGGAACGTCGGGCCCTCAAGTTCGGTGGCTTGGAGCGGATTTTTGAGGTACTGCACTCCCATTGGAAATGCATGGGCGCTCCGTCCACTACCATGTAATTCCCTCACAATATCTGCCCCTGCGTGGCCGCGGGATGCTACTGCAGCCCCGTTGGTAATGAATGGGCCTTTCGGAGGCCATAAATACAGCGCCGCTGCATGGATTTTGGCGGTACTGCTGCTGTCGCTGAAAATACATGGACCCGTCTGAATGAATGGGCCTTTCGGAGGCCATAAACTCAGCGCCTCTGCATGGATTTTGGCGGTACTGCGGCTGTCGCTGAAAATACATGGACCCGTCTGAATGAATGGGCCTTTCGGAGGCCATAAATCCAGCGCCGCTGCATGGATTTTGGCGGTACTGCGGCTGTCGCTGAAAATACATGGACCCGTCTGAATGAATGGACAAAATATAAATCAGACACTACAGAACACAAGCATAATCCAAGATTACAAAATCATCTCAGCCTTTAAAAGAAACAAAAACCTGAAAGACTACTTAGTAAAAAGTAAATTACCAGAAATCAACATAACACAAACGCAGGGCCCCACATTCTACAAACAAGCCACCACAGTTAGGAACACCGTCACCAACACAAACTACCTAATTAAACAAACAATCACACCTGCTACGGAAAACTGAAAATACATGGACCCGTCTGAATGTATGGGCCTTTCGGAGGCCATAAACTCAGCCAGCGCCGGGCCAGTGTTTGGGGTATTGTGCCCGCCACTAGTGGCTGAATACATAATAATAATAATAATAATAATAATTCCCTTGTATTGTCATTCTGTGTAACAATGTACACAGAACGAAATGTCGATTGCACTGGGCTAGTGTTGAGGGAACGTCGGGCCCTCAAGTTCGGTGGCTTGGAGCGGATTTTTGAGGTACTGCACTCCCATTGGAAATGCATGGGCGCTCCGTCCACTACCATGTAATTCCCTCACAATATCTGCCCCTGCGTGGCCGCGGGATGCTACTGCAGCCCCGTTGGTAATGAATGGGCCTTTCGGAGGCCATAAATACAGCGCCGCTGCATGGATTTTGGCGGTACTGCTGCTGTCGCTGAAAATACATGGACCCGTCTGAATGAATGGGCCTTTCGGAGGCCATAAACTCAGCGCCTCTGCATGGATTTTGGCGGTACTGCGGCTGTCGCTGAAAATACATGGACCCGTCTGAATGAATGGGCCTTTCGGAGGCCATAAATCCAGCGCCGCTGCATGGATTTTGGCGGTACTGCGGCTGTCGCTGAAAATACATGGACCCGTCTGAATGAATGGACAAAATATAAATCAGACACTACAGAACACAAGCATAATCCAAGATTACAAAATCATCTCAGCCTTTAAAAGAAACAAAAACCTGAAAGACTACTTAGTAAAAAGTAAATTACCAGAAATCAACATAACACAAACGCAGGGCCCCACATTCTACAAACAAGCCACCACAGTTAGGAACACCGTCACCAACACAAACTACCTAATTAAACAAACAATCACACCTGCTACGGAAAACTGAAAATACATGGACCCGTCTGAATGTATGGGCCTTTCGGAGGCCATAAACTCAGCCAGCGCCGGGCCAGTGTTTGGGGTATTGTGCCCGCCACTAGTGGCTGAATACATAATAATAATAATAATAATAATAATTCCCTTGTATTGTCATTCTGTGTAACAATGTACACAGAACGAAATGTCGATTGCACTGGGCTAGTGTTGAGGGAACGTCGGGCCCTCAAGTTCGGTGGCTTGGAGCGGATTTTTGAGGTACTGCACTCCCATTGGAAATGCATGGGCGCTCCGTCCACTACCATGTAATTCCCTCACAATATCTGCCCCTGCGTGGCCGCGGGATGCTACTGCAGCCCCGTTGGTAATGAATGGGCCTTTCGGAGGCCATAAATACAGCGCCGCTGCATGGATTTTGGCGGTACTGCTGCTGTCGCTGAAAATACATGGACCCGTCTGAATGAATGGGCCTTTCGGAGGCCATAAACTCAGCGCCTCTGCATGGATTTTGGCGGTACTGCGGCTGTCGCTGAAAATACATGGACCCGTCTGAATGAATGGGCCTTTCGGAGGCCATAAATCCAGCGCCGCTGCATGGATTTTGGCGGTACTGCTGCTGTCGTTGAAAATACATGGACCCGTCTGAATGTATGGGCCTTTCGGAGGCCATATACTCAGCGCCGGGCCGGTGTTTGGGGAATCGTGCCCGCCACTAGTGGCTGAATCCCGGGCTAGTGTTGGGGGACTTGTGCCCGCCAATAGTGGCTGAATCCCGGGCTAGTGTTGGGGGACTTGTGCCCGCCAATAGTGGCTGAAATCCGCGCCGGTGTTTGGGGAAATGTGCGCGTATTATCGGGCCGGTGTTTGGGGAATTGCGCGCGTATTATCGGGCCGGTGTTTGGGGAATTGCGCGCGTATTATCGGGCCGGTGTTTGGGGAATTGTGCGCGTATTATCGGGCCGGTGTTTGGGGATTTGCGCGCGTATTATCGGGCCGGTGTTTGGGGAATTGTGCCCGCCACTAGTGGCTGAGAACTTGGCTAGTGTTTGGGGACTTGTGCCCGCCACTAGTGGCTGAAATCCGGGCCGGTGTTTGGGGAATTGTGCGCGTATTATCGGGCCGGTGTTTGGGGAATTGTGCGCGTATTATCGACCGGTGTTTGGGGAATTGTGCCCGCCACTAGTGGCTGAGAACTTGGCTAGTGTTTGGGGACTTGTGCCCGCCACTAGTGGCTGAAATCCGGGCCGGTGTTTGGGGAATTGCGCGCGTATTATCGGGCCGGTGTTTGGGGATATGCGCGCGTATTATCGGACCGGTGTTTGGGGAATTGTGCCCGCCACTAGTGGCTGAGAACTTGGCTAGTGTTTGGGGAATCGTGCCCGCCACTAGTGGCTGAATCCCGGGCTAGTGTTGGGGGACTTGTGCCCGCCACTAGTGGCTGAAATCCGGGCCGGTGTTTGGGGAATTGTGCGCATATTATCGGGCCGGTGTTTGGGGATATGCGCGCGTATTATCGGGCCGGTGTTTGGGGATATGCGCGCGTATTATCGGACCGGTGTTTGGGGAATTGTGCCCGCCACTAGTGGCTGAATCCCGGGCTAGTGTTGGGGGACTTGTGCCCGCCAATAGTGGCTGAAATCCGCGCCGGTGTTTGGGGAATTGTGCGCGTATTATCGGGCCGGTGTTTGGGGATATGCGCGCGTATTATCGGACCGGTGTTTGGGGAATCGTGCCCGCCACTAGTGGCTGAATCCCGGGCTAGTGTTGGGGGACTTGTGCCCGCCACTAGTGGCTGAAATCCGGGCCGGTGTTTGGGGAATTGTGCGCGTATTATCGGGCCGGTGTTTGGGGAATTGTGCGCGTATTATCGGACCGGTGTTTGGGGAATTGTGCCCGCCACTAGTGGCTGAGAACTTGGCTAGTGTTGGGGGACTTGTGCCCGCCAATAGTGGCTGAAATCCGCGCCGGTGTTTGGGGAATTGTGCGCGTATTATCGGGCCGGTGTTTGGGGAATTGCGCGCGTATTATCGGACCGGTGTTTGGGGATATGCGCGCGTATTATCGGACCGGTGTTTGGGGAATCGTGCCCGCCACTAGTGGCTGAATCCCGGGCTAGTGTTGGGGGACTTGTGCCCGCCAATAGTGGCTGAAATCCGCGCCGGTGTTTGGGGAATTGTGCGCGTATTATCGGGCCGGTGTTTGGGGATATGCGCGCGTATTATCGGACCGGTGTTTGGGGAATCGTGCCCGCCACTAGTGGCTGAATCCCGGGCTAGTGTTGGGGGACTTGTGCCCGCCAATAGTGGCTGAAATCCGCGCCGGTGTTTGGGGATATGCGCGCGTATTATCGGGCCGGTGTTTGGGGATATGCGCGCGTATTATCGGACCGGTGTTTGGGGAATCGTGCCCGCCACTAGTGGCTGAATCCCGGGCTAGTGTTGGGGGACTTGTGCCCGCCAATAGTGGCTGAAATCCGGGCCGGTGTTTGGGGAATTGTGCGCATATTATCGGGCCGGTGTTTGGGGATATGCGCGCGTATTATCGGACCGGTGTTTGGGGAATCGTGCCCGCCACTAGTGGCTGAATCCCGGGCTAGTGTTGGGGGACTTGTGCCCGCCACTAGTGGCTGAAATCCGGGCCGGTGTTTGGGGAATTGTGCGCATATTATCGGGCCGGTGTTTGGGGATATGCGCGCGTATTATCGGGCCGGTGTTTGGGGATATGCGCGCGTATTATCGGACCGGTGTTTGGGGAATCGTGCCCGCCACTAGTGGCTGAATCCCGGGCTAGTGTTGGGGGACTTGTGCCCGCCACTAGTGGCTGAAATCCGGGCCGGTGTTTGGGGAATTGTGCGCATATTATCGGGCCGGTGTTTGGGGATATGCGCGCGTATTATCGGGCCGGTGTTTGGGGATATGCGCGCGTATTATCGGACCGGTGTTTGGGGATATGCGCGCGTATTATCGGACCGGTGTTTGGGGAATCGTGCCCGCCACTAGTGGCTGAATCCCGGGCTAGTGTTGGGGGACTTGTGCCCGCCAATAGTGGCTGAAATCCGCGCCGGTGTTTGGGGAATTGTGCGCGTATTATCGGGCCGGTGTTTGGGGATATGCGCGCGTATTATCGGACCGGTGTTTGGGGAATCGTGCCCGCCACTAGTGGCTGAATCCCGGGCTAGTGTTGGGGGACTTGTGCCCGCCAATAGTGGCTGAAATCCGCGCCGGTGTTTGGGGAATTGTGCGCGTATTATCGGGCCGGTGTTTGGGGATATGCGCGCGTATTATCGGACCGGTGTTTGGGGAATCGTGCCCGCCACTAGTGGCTGAATCCCGGGCTAGTGTTGGGGGACTTGTGCCCGCCAATAGTGGCTGAAATCCGGGCCGGTGTTTGGGGAATTGTGCGCATATTATCGGGCCGGTGTTTGGGGATATGCGCGCGTATTATCGGACCGGTGTTTGGGGAATCGTGCCCGCCACTAGTGGCTGAATCCCGGGCTAGTGTTGGGGGACTTGTGCCCGCCACTAGTGGCTGAAATCCGGGCCGGTGTTTGGGGAATTGTGCGCATATTATCGGGCCGGTGTTTGGGGATATGCGCGCGTATTATCGGGCCGGTGTTTGGGGATATGCGCGCGTATTATCGGACCGGTGTTTGGGGAATCGTGCCCGCCACTAGTGGCTGAATCCCGGGCTAGTGTTGGGGGACTTGTGCCCGCCACTAGTGGCTGAAATCCGGGCCGGTGTTTGGGGAATTGTGCGCATATTATCGGGCCGGTGTTTGGGGATATGCGCGCGTATTATCGGGCCGGTGTTTGGGGATATGCGCGCGTATTATCGGACCGGTGTTTGGGGATATGCGCGCGTATTATCGGACCGGTGTTTGGGGAATCGTGCCCGCCACTAGTGGCTGAATCCCGGGCTAGTGTTGGGGGACTTGTGCCCGCCAATAGTGGCTGAAATCCGCGCCGGTGTTTGGGGAATTGTGCGCGTATTATCGGGCCGGTGTTTGGGGATATGCGCGCGTATTATCGGACCGGTGTTTGGGGAATCGTGCCCGCCACTAGTGGCTGAATCCCGGGCTAGTGTTGGGGGACTTGTGCCCGCCAATAGTGGCTGAAATCCGCGCCGGTGTTTGGGGAATTGTGCGCGTATTATCGGGCCGGTGTTTGGGGATATGCGCGCGTATTATCGGACCGGTGTTTGGGGAATCGTGCCCGCCACTAGTGGCTGAATCCCGGGCTAGTGTTGGGGGACTTGTGCCCGCCAATAGTGGCTGAAATCCGGGCCGGTGTTTGGGGAATTGTGCGCATATTATCGGGCCGGTGTTTGGGGATATGCGCGCGTATTATCGGACCGGTGTTTGGGGAATCGTGCCCGCCACTAGTGGCTGAATCCCGGGCTAGTGTTGGGGGACTTGTGCCCGCCACTAGTGGCTGAAATCCGGGCCGGTGTTTGGGGAATTGTGCGCATATTATCGGGCCGGTGTTTGGGGATATGCGCGCGTATTATCGGGCCGGTGTTTGGGGATATGCGCGCGTATTATCGGACCGGTGTTTGGGGAATCGTGCCCGCCACTAGTGGCTGAATCCCGGGCTAGTGTTGGGGGACTTGTGCCCGCCACTAGTGGCTGAAATCCGGGCCGGTGTTTGGGGAATTGTGCGCATATTATCGGGCCGGTGTTTGGGGATATGCGCGCGTATTATCGGGCCGGTGTTTGGGGATATGCGCGCGTATTATCGGACCGGTGTTTGGGGATATGCGCGCGTATTATCGGACCGGTGTTTGGGGAATCGTGCCCGCCACTAGTGGCTGAATCCCGGGCTAGTGTTGGGGGACTTGTGCCCGCCAATAGTGGCTGAAATCCGCGCCGGTGTTTGGGGAATTGTGCGCGTATTATCGGGCCGGTGTTTGGGGATATGCGCGCGTATTATCGGACCGGTGTTTGGGGAATCGTGCCCGCCACTAGTGGCTGAATCCCGGGCTAGTGTTGGGGGACTTGTGCCCGCCAATAGTGGCTGAAATCCGCGCCGGTGTTTGGGGAATTGTGCGCGTATTATCGGGCCGGTGTTTGGGGATATGCGCGCGTATTATCGGACCGGTGTTTGGGGAATCGTGCCCGCCACTAGTGGCTGAATCCCGGGCTAGTGTTGGGGGACTTGTGCCCGCCAATAGTGGCTGAAATCCGGGCCGGTGTTTGGGGAATTGTGCGCATATTATCGGGCCGGTGTTTGGGGATATGCGCGCGTATTATCGGACCGGTGTTTGGGGAATCGTGCCCGCCACTAGTGGCTGAATCCCGGGCTAGTGTTGGGGGACTTGTGCCCGCCACTAGTGGCTGAAATCCGGGCCGGTGTTTGGGGAATTGTGCGCATATTATCGGGCCGGTGTTTGGGGATATGCGCGCGTATTATCGGGCCGGTGTTTGGGGATATGCGCGCGTATTATCGGACCGGTGTTTGGGGAATCGTGCCCGCCACTAGTGGCTGAATCCCGGGCTAGTGTTGGGGGACTTGTGCCCGCCACTAGTGGCTGAAATCCGGGCCGGTGTTTGGGGAATTGTGCGCATATTATCGGGCCGGTGTTTGGGGATATGCGCGCGTATTATCGGGCCGGTGTTTGGGGATATGCGCGCGTATTATCGGACCGGTGTTTGGGGAATCGTGCCCGCCACTAGTGGCTGAATCCCGGGCTAGTGTTGGGGGACTTGTGCCCGCCAATAGTGGCTGAAATCCGGGCCGGTGTTTGGGGAATTGTGCGCATATTATCGGGCCGGTGTTTGGGGATATGCGCGCGTATTATCGGACCGGTGTTTGGGGAATCGTGCCCGCCACTAGTGGCTGAATCCCGGGCTAGTGTTGGGGGACTTGTGCCCGCCAATAGTGGCTGAAATCCGCGCCGGTGTTTGGGGAATTGTGCGCGTATTATCGGGCCGGTGTTTGGGGATATGCGCGCGTATTATCGGACCGGTGTTTGGGGAATCGTGCCCGCCACTAGTGGCTGAATCCCGGGCTAGTGTTGGGGGACTTGTGCCCGCCAATAGTGGCTGAAATCCGCGCCGGTGTTTGGGGAATTGTGCGCGTATTATCGGGCCGGTGTTTGGGGATATGCGCGCGTATTATCGGACCGGTGTTTGGGGAATCGTGCCCGCCACTAGTGGCTGAATCCCGGGCTAGTGTTGGGGGACTTGTGCCCGCCAATAGTGGCTGAAATCCGCGCCGGTGTTTGGGGAATTGTGCGCGTATTATCGGGCCGGTGTTTGGGGATATGCGCGCGTATTATCGGGCCGGTGTTTGGGGAATCGTGCCCGCCACTAGTGGCTGAATCCCGGGCTAGTGTTGGGGGACTTGTGCCCGCCAATAGTGGCTGAAATCCGGGCCGGTGTTTGGGGAATTGTGCGCGTATTATCGGGCCGGTGTTTGGGGATATGCGCGCGTATTATCGGGCCGGTGTTTGGGGATATGCGCGCGTATTATCGGACCGGTGTTTGGGGAATTGTGCCCGCCACTAGTGGCTGAATCCCGGGCTAGTGTTGGGGGACTAGTGGTCGTAAAACCGGGCCGGTGTTTGGGGACTTATAGGCCGACACTAGTGGCTCAAAACCGGGCTGCCGTTTGGGGACTTGTCGGGCCAACATTGGCTTGCAGCACTTGGAAAATTGCACTAAGTCCGATTGTCGGGTCACCAGGGGCTCGTGGGACTTAGAATTTGTGCCACTCCCCGGCCAGTGTTTGGGGACTGGCTGCCGCCTCCTGTGGGCCGGTCCCCGGCTGGTGTTTGGGGACCGGCTGCCGCCTCCTGTGGGCCGGTCCCCGGCTGGTGTTTGGGGACCGGCTGCCGCCTCCTGTGGGCCGGTCCCCGGCCGGTGTTTGGGGACCGGCTGCCGCCTCTTGTGGGCCGGTCCCCGGCTGGTGTTTGGGGACCGGCTGCCGCCTCCTGTGGGCCGGTCCCCGGCCGGTG
>NW_028283140.1:65000-87500 GCF_059441175.1 Urocampus carinirostris
CCTCGGTTCGTCTTGGTTCTGCCGCCAAAAGGTTCACGCCGAGGCATGGTTTCGCAAGAGGGCCCCGCGAGTGCCAGCCGTGGATCCCGCCTCACTCGTAACTCGTATCGGATTCGTCCGGCCTCACTTTCGTTCGCACATCGGACAGTTATACGTGTGCTTTAGTAGCTTCCGTTCCCTCTTAGTGAGGCCGTCCGTACGTACCGCCCCAGCTCTTTCTGAGGCGGGTATCCACTCGGCTCGGGGGGGCCCAACGTTTGCCTAGTATCCTCGGCGCTGGAGCTTGACCCGCAAAGCCGGAGGAGCCGCACGCCCGAACACCGGCTTGCGCCGGCCGACGTGGGCCCTCCGAGGCGGGTCTCGTGTGCCAATCGCTCAGTTGGGGAACCGGCAGGCCCGTGGGCCGACGCCGGCTCACCCGGGGGTGAAGGGTGCTTCGATGGAGGCCCCCTGTCAGCCTCCGCGGAAGTCCGGCTTCAATACTTTAAAGTTTGAAAAACTTAGACATTTTTCGAGAACCGGAGCTTAGAGGGGTACATGCAAAAGCCAGGGCCGCGGGAAGCGCCCTAAATACTTCAATACTTTAAAATTTGAAAAACTTAGAAATTTTTCGAGAACCGGCATCTTCCCTCGGTAATTGCGAGATGCGAGGCCGCCCCTAGCCTCTGCTCTGTCGGACTCAATGGTCACGGGTGGCCGCTGATTAGCCCTGGTGCTCACCTCTCAAAATTGCGAGTCCCTAATATAATTCTGGCTGTCGGCTGGAGAAGGGGGTATAAAATCGGCACTTGAGGGAACGCCGGGCCCTCAAGTTCGGGGCCCTCTAGCGGATTTTTGAGGTACTGCACTCCCATTGGAAATGCATTGCCCATAGGAATACATGGGCGCTCCGTCCACTACAATGTAATTCCCTCACAATATCTGCCCCCGCGTGGCCGCGCGATGCTACTGCTGCCCCGTTGGGAATGAATGGGCCTTTCGGAGGCCATAAATACAGCGCCGCTGCATGGATTTTGGCGGTACTGCGGCTGTCGCTGAAAATACATGGACCCGTCTGAATGAATGGGCCTTTCGGATTCCATAAACCCAGCGCCGCTGCATGGATTTTGGCGGTACTGCGGCTGTCGCTGAAAATACATGGACCCGTCTGAATGAATGGGCCTTTCGGAGGCCATAAACTCAGCGCCGCTGCATGGATTTTGGCGGTACTGCGGCTGTCGCTGAAAATACATGGACCCGTCTGAATGAATGGACAAAATATAAATCAGACACTACAGAACACAAGCATAATCCAAGATTACAAAATCATCTCAGCCTTTAAAAGAAACAAAAACCTGAAAGACTACTTAGTAAAAAGTAAATTACCAGAAATCAACATAACACAAACGCAGGGCCCCACATTCTACAAACAAGCCACCACAGTTAGGAACACCGTCACCAACACAAACTACCTAATTAAACAAACAATCACACCTGCTACGGAAAACTGAAAATACATGGACCCGTCTGAATGTATGGGCCTTTCGGAGGCCATAAACTCAGCCAGCGCCGGGCCAGTGTTTGGGGTATTGTGCCCGCCACTAGTGGCTGAATACATAATAATAATAATAATAATAATAATTCCCTTGTATTGTCATTCTGTGTAACAATGTACACAGAACGAAATGTCGATTGCACTGGGCTAGTGTTGAGGGAACGTCGGGCCCTCAAGTTCGGTGGCTTGGAGCGGATTTTTGAGGTACTGCACTCCCATTGGAAATGCATGGGCGCTCCGTCCACTACCATGTAATTCCCTCACAATATCTGCCCCTGCGTGGCCGCGGGATGCTACTGCAGCCCCGTTGGTAATGAATGGGCCTTTCGGAGGCCATAAATACAGCGCCGCTGCATGGATTTTGGCGGTACTGCTGCTGTCGCTGAAAATACATGGACCCGTCTGAATGAATGGGCCTTTCGGAGGCCATAAACTCAGCGCCTCTGCATGGATTTTGGCGGTACTGCGGCTGTCGCTGAAAATACATGGACCCGTCTGAATGAATGGGCCTTTCGGAGGCCATAAATCCAGCGCCGCTGCATGGATTTTGGCGGTACTGCGGCTGTCGCTGAAAATACATGGACCCGTCTGAATGAATGGACAAAATATAAATCAGACACTACAGAACACAAGCATAATCCAAGATTACAAAATCATCTCAGCCTTTAAAAGAAACAAAAACCTGAAAGACTACTTAGTAAAAAGTAAATTACCAGAAATCAACATAACACAAACGCAGGGCCCCACATTCTACAAACAAGCCACCACAGTTAGGAACACCGTCACCAACACAAACTACCTAATTAAACAAACAATCACACCTGCTACGGAAAACTGAAAATACATGGACCCGTCTGAATGTATGGGCCTTTCGGAGGCCATAAACTCAGCCAGCGCCGGGCCAGTGTTTGGGGTATTGTGCCCGCCACTAGTGGCTGAATACATAATAATAATAATAATAATAATAATTCCCTTGTATTGTCATTCTGTGTAACAATGTACACAGAACGAAATGTCGATTGCACTGGGCTAGTGTTGAGGGAACGTCGGGCCCTCAAGTTCGGTGGCTTGGAGCGGATTTTTGAGGTACTGCACTCCCATTGGAAATGCATGGGCGCTCCGTCCACTACCATGTAATTCCCTCACAATATCTGCCCCTGCGTGGCCGCGGGATGCTACTGCAGCCCCGTTGGTAATGAATGGGCCTTTCGGAGGCCATAAATACAGCGCCGCTGCATGGATTTTGGCGGTACTGCTGCTGTCGCTGAAAATACATGGACCCGTCTGAATGAATGGGCCTTTCGGAGGCCATAAACTCAGCGCCTCTGCATGGATTTTGGCGGTACTGCGGCTGTCGCTGAAAATACATGGACCCGTCTGAATGAATGGGCCTTTCGGAGGCCATAAATCCAGCGCCGCTGCATGGATTTTGGCGGTACTGCGGCTGTCGCTGAAAATACATGGACCCGTCTGAATGAATGGACAAAATATAAATCAGACACTACAGAACACAAGCATAATCCAAGATTACAAAATCATCTCAGCCTTTAAAAGAAACAAAAACCTGAAAGACTACTTAGTAAAAAGTAAATTACCAGAAATCAACATAACACAAACGCAGGGCCCCACATTCTACAAACAAGCCACCACAGTTAGGAACACCGTCACCAACACAAACTACCTAATTAAACAAACAATCACACCTGCTACGGAAAACTGAAAATACATGGACCCGTCTGAATGTATGGGCCTTTCGGAGGCCATAAACTCAGCCAGCGCCGGGCCAGTGTTTGGGGTATTGTGCCCGCCACTAGTGGCTGAATACATAATAATAATAATAATAATAATAATTCCCTTGTATTGTCATTCTGTGTAACAATGTACACAGAACGAAATGTCGATTGCACTGGGCTAGTGTTGAGGGAACGTCGGGCCCTCAAGTTCGGTGGCTTGGAGCGGATTTTTGAGGTACTGCACTCCCATTGGAAATGCATGGGCGCTCCGTCCACTACCATGTAATTCCCTCACAATATCTGCCCCTGCGTGGCCGCGGGATGCTACTGCAGCCCCGTTGGTAATGAATGGGCCTTTCGGAGGCCATAAATACAGCGCCGCTGCATGGATTTTGGCGGTACTGCTGCTGTCGCTGAAAATACATGGACCCGTCTGAATGAATGGGCCTTTCGGAGGCCATAAACTCAGCGCCTCTGCATGGATTTTGGCGGTACTGCGGCTGTCGCTGAAAATACATGGACCCGTCTGAATGAATGGGCCTTTCGGAGGCCATAAATCCAGCGCCGCTGCATGGATTTTGGCGGTACTGCGGCTGTCGCTGAAAATACATGGACCCGTCTGAATGAATGGACAAAATATAAATCAGACACTACAGAACACAAGCATAATCCAAGATTACAAAATCATCTCAGCCTTTAAAAGAAACAAAAACCTGAAAGACTACTTAGTAAAAAGTAAATTACCAGAAATCAACATAACACAAACGCAGGGCCCCACATTCTACAAACAAGCCACCACAGTTAGGAACACCGTCACCAACACAAACTACCTAATTAAACAAACAATCACACCTGCTACGGAAAACTGAAAATACATGGACCCGTCTGAATGTATGGGCCTTTCGGAGGCCATAAACTCAGCCAGCGCCGGGCCAGTGTTTGGGGTATTGTGCCCGCCACTAGTGGCTGAATACATAATAATAATAATAATAATAATAATTCCCTTGTATTGTCATTCTGTGTAACAATGTACACAGAACGAAATGTCGATTGCACTGGGCTAGTGTTGAGGGAACGTCGGGCCCTCAAGTTCGGTGGCTTGGAGCGGATTTTTGAGGTACTGCACTCCCATTGGAAATGCATGGGCGCTCCGTCCACTACCATGTAATTCCCTCACAATATCTGCCCCTGCGTGGCCGCGGGATGCTACTGCAGCCCCGTTGGTAATGAATGGGCCTTTCGGAGGCCATAAATACAGCGCCGCTGCATGGATTTTGGCGGTACTGCTGCTGTCGCTGAAAATACATGGACCCGTCTGAATGAATGGGCCTTTCGGAGGCCATAAACTCAGCGCCTCTGCATGGATTTTGGCGGTACTGCGGCTGTCGCTGAAAATACATGGACCCGTCTGAATGAATGGGCCTTTCGGAGGCCATAAATCCAGCGCCGCTGCATGGATTTTGGCGGTACTGCGGCTGTCGCTGAAAATACATGGACCCGTCTGAATGAATGGACAAAATATAAATCAGACACTACAGAACACAAGCATAATCCAAGATTACAAAATCATCTCAGCCTTTAAAAGAAACAAAAACCTGAAAGACTACTTAGTAAAAAGTAAATTACCAGAAATCAACATAACACAAACGCAGGGCCCCACATTCTACAAACAAGCCACCACAGTTAGGAACACCGTCACCAACACAAACTACCTAATTAAACAAACAATCACACCTGCTACGGAAAACTGAAAATACATGGACCCGTCTGAATGTATGGGCCTTTCGGAGGCCATAAACTCAGCCAGCGCCGGGCCAGTGTTTGGGGTATTGTGCCCGCCACTAGTGGCTGAATACATAATAATAATAATAATAATAATAATTCCCTTGTATTGTCATTCTGTGTAACAATGTACACAGAACGAAATGTCGATTGCACTGGGCTAGTGTTGAGGGAACGTCGGGCCCTCAAGTTCGGTGGCTTGGAGCGGATTTTTGAGGTACTGCACTCCCATTGGAAATGCATGGGCGCTCCGTCCACTACCATGTAATTCCCTCACAATATCTGCCCCTGCGTGGCCGCGGGATGCTACTGCAGCCCCGTTGGTAATGAATGGGCCTTTCGGAGGCCATAAATACAGCGCCGCTGCATGGATTTTGGCGGTACTGCTGCTGTCGCTGAAAATACATGGACCCGTCTGAATGAATGGGCCTTTCGGAGGCCATAAACTCAGCGCCTCTGCATGGATTTTGGCGGTACTGCGGCTGTCGCTGAAAATACATGGACCCGTCTGAATGAATGGGCCTTTCGGAGGCCATAAATCCAGCGCCGCTGCATGGATTTTGGCGGTACTGCGGCTGTCGCTGAAAATACATGGACCCGTCTGAATGAATGGACAAAATATAAATCAGACACTACAGAACACAAGCATAATCCAAGATTACAAAATCATCTCAGCCTTTAAAAGAAACAAAAACCTGAAAGACTACTTAGTAAAAAGTAAATTACCAGAAATCAACATAACACAAACGCAGGGCCCCACATTCTACAAACAAGCCACCACAGTTAGGAACACCGTCACCAACACAAACTACCTAATTAAACAAACAATCACACCTGCTACGGAAAACTGAAAATACATGGACCCGTCTGAATGTATGGGCCTTTCGGAGGCCATAAACTCAGCCAGCGCCGGGCCAGTGTTTGGGGTATTGTGCCCGCCACTAGTGGCTGAATACATAATAATAATAATAATAATAATAATTCCCTTGTATTGTCATTCTGTGTAACAATGTACACAGAACGAAATGTCGATTGCACTGGGCTAGTGTTGAGGGAACGTCGGGCCCTCAAGTTCGGTGGCTTGGAGCGGATTTTTGAGGTACTGCACTCCCATTGGAAATGCATGGGCGCTCCGTCCACTACCATGTAATTCCCTCACAATATCTGCCCCTGCGTGGCCGCGGGATGCTACTGCAGCCCCGTTGGTAATGAATGGGCCTTTCGGAGGCCATAAATACAGCGCCGCTGCATGGATTTTGGCGGTACTGCTGCTGTCGCTGAAAATACATGGACCCGTCTGAATGAATGGGCCTTTCGGAGGCCATAAACTCAGCGCCTCTGCATGGATTTTGGCGGTACTGCGGCTGTCGCTGAAAATACATGGACCCGTCTGAATGAATGGGCCTTTCGGAGGCCATAAATCCAGCGCCGCTGCATGGATTTTGGCGGTACTGCGGCTGTCGCTGAAAATACATGGACCCGTCTGAATGAATGGACAAAATATAAATCAGACACTACAGAACACAAGCATAATCCAAGATTACAAAATCATCTCAGCCTTTAAAAGAAACAAAAACCTGAAAGACTACTTAGTAAAAAGTAAATTACCAGAAATCAACATAACACAAACGCAGGGCCCCACATTCTACAAACAAGCCACCACAGTTAGGAACACCGTCACCAACACAAACTACCTAATTAAACAAACAATCACACCTGCTACGGAAAACTGAAAATACATGGACCCGTCTGAATGTATGGGCCTTTCGGAGGCCATAAACTCAGCCAGCGCCGGGCCAGTGTTTGGGGTATTGTGCCCGCCACTAGTGGCTGAATACATAATAATAATAATAATAATAATAATTCCCTTGTATTGTCATTCTGTGTAACAATGTACACAGAACGAAATGTCGATTGCACTGGGCTAGTGTTGAGGGAACGTCGGGCCCTCAAGTTCGGTGGCTTGGAGCGGATTTTTGAGGTACTGCACTCCCATTGGAAATGCATGGGCGCTCCGTCCACTACCATGTAATTCCCTCACAATATCTGCCCCTGCGTGGCCGCGGGATGCTACTGCAGCCCCGTTGGTAATGAATGGGCCTTTCGGAGGCCATAAATACAGCGCCGCTGCATGGATTTTGGCGGTACTGCTGCTGTCGCTGAAAATACATGGACCCGTCTGAATGAATGGGCCTTTCGGAGGCCATAAACTCAGCGCCTCTGCATGGATTTTGGCGGTACTGCGGCTGTCGCTGAAAATACATGGACCCGTCTGAATGAATGGGCCTTTCGGAGGCCATAAATCCAGCGCCGCTGCATGGATTTTGGCGGTACTGCGGCTGTCGCTGAAAATACATGGACCCGTCTGAATGAATGGACAAAATATAAATCAGACACTACAGAACACAAGCATAATCCAAGATTACAAAATCATCTCAGCCTTTAAAAGAAACAAAAACCTGAAAGACTACTTAGTAAAAAGTAAATTACCAGAAATCAACATAACACAAACGCAGGGCCCCACATTCTACAAACAAGCCACCACAGTTAGGAACACCGTCACCAACACAAACTACCTAATTAAACAAACAATCACACCTGCTACGGAAAACTGAAAATACATGGACCCGTCTGAATGTATGGGCCTTTCGGAGGCCATAAACTCAGCCAGCGCCGGGCCAGTGTTTGGGGTATTGTGCCCGCCACTAGTGGCTGAATACATAATAATAATAATAATAATAATAATTCCCTTGTATTGTCATTCTGTGTAACAATGTACACAGAACGAAATGTCGATTGCACTGGGCTAGTGTTGAGGGAACGTCGGGCCCTCAAGTTCGGTGGCTTGGAGCGGATTTTTGAGGTACTGCACTCCCATTGGAAATGCATGGGCGCTCCGTCCACTACAATGTAATTCCCTCACAATATCTGCCCCCGCGTGGCCGCGCGATGCTACTGCTGCCCCGTTGGGAATGAATGGGCCTTTCGGAGGCCATAAATACAGCGCCGCTGCATGGATTTTGGCGGTACTGCGGCTGTCGTTGAAAATACATGGACCCGTCTGAATGAATGGGCCTTTCGGATTCCATAAACCCAGCGCCGCTGCATGGATTTTGGCGGTACTGCGGCTGTCGCTGAAAATACATGGACCCGTCTGAATGAATGGGCCTTTCGGAGGCCATAAACTCAGCGCCGCTGCATGGATTTTGGCGGTACTGCGGCTGTCGCTGAAAATACATGGACCCGTCTGAATGAATGGACAAAATATAAATCAGACACTACAGAACACAAGCATAATCCAAGATTACAAAATCATCTCAGCCTTTAAAAGAAACAAAAACCTGAAAGACTACTTAGTAAAAAGTAAATTACCAGAAATCAACATAACACAAACGCAGGGCCCCACATTCTACAAACAAGCCACCACAGTTAGGAACACCGTCACCAACACAAACTACCTAATTAAACAAACAATCACACCTGCTACGGAAAACTGAAAATACATGGACCCGTCTGAATGTATGGGCCTTTCGGAGGCCATAAACTCAGCCAGCGCCGGGCCAGTGTTTGGGGTATTGTGCCCGCCACTAGTGGCTGAATACATAATAATAATAATAATAATAATAATTCCCTTGTATTGTCATTCTGTGTAACAATGTACACAGAACGAAATGTCGATTGCACTGGGCTAGTGTTGAGGGAACGTCGGGCCCTCAAGTTCGGTGGCTTGGAGCGGATTTTTGAGGTACTGCACTCCCATTGGAAATGCATGGGCGCTCCGTCCACTACAATGTAATTCCCTCACAATATCTGCCCCCGCGTGGCCGCGCGATGCTACTGCTGCCCCGTTGGGAATGAATGGGCCTTTCGGAGGCCATAAATACAGCGCCGCTGCATGGATTTTGGCGGTACTGCGGCTGTCGTTGAAAATACATGGACCCGTCTGAATGAATGGGCCTTTCGGATTCCATAAACCCAGCGCCGCTGCATGGATTTTGGCGGTACTGCGGCTGTCGCTGAAAATACATGGACCCGTCTGAATGAATGGGCCTTTCGGAGGCCATAAACTCAGCGCCGCTGCATGGATTTTGGCGGTACTGCGGCTGTCGCTGAAAATACATGGACCCGTCTGAATGAATGGACAAAATATAAATCAGACACTACAGAACACAAGCATAATCCAAGATTACAAAATCATCTCAGCCTTTAAAAGAAACAAAAACCTGAAAGACTACTTAGTAAAAAGTAAATTACCAGAAATCAACATAACACAAACGCAGGGCCCCACATTCTACAAACAAGCCACCACAGTTAGGAACACCGTCACCAACACAAACTACCTAATTAAACAAACAATCACACCTGCTACGGAAAACTGAAAATACATGGACCCGTCTGAATGTATGGGCCTTTCGGAGGCCATAAACTCAGCCAGCGCCGGGCCAGTGTTTGGGGTATTGTGCCCGCCACTAGTGGCTGAATACATAATAATAATAATAATAATAATAATTCCCTTGTATTGTCATTCTGTGTAACAATGTACACAGAACGAAATGTCGATTGCACTGGGCTAGTGTTGAGGGAACGTCGGGCCCTCAAGTTCGGTGGCTTGGAGCGGATTTTTGAGGTACTGCACTCCCATTGGAAATGCATGGGCGCTCCGTCCACTACAATGTAATTCCCTCACAATATCTGCCCCCGCGTGGCCGCGCGATGCTACTGCTGCCCCGTTGGGAATGAATGGGCCTTTCGGAGGCCATAAATACAGCGCCGCTGCATGGATTTTGGCGGTACTGCGGCTGTCGTTGAAAATACATGGACCCGTCTGAATGAATGGGCCTTTCGGATTCCATAAACCCAGCGCCGCTGCATGGATTTTGGCGGTACTGCGGCTGTCGCTGAAAATACATGGACCCGTCTGAATGAATGGACAAAATATAAATCAGACACTACAGAACACAAGCATAATCCAAGATTACAAAATCATCTCAGCCTTTAAAAGAAACAAAAACCTGAAAGACTACTTAGTAAAAAGTAAATTACCAGATATCAACATAACACAAACGCAGGGCCCCACATTCTACAAACAAGCCACCACAGTTAGGAACACCGTCACCAACACAAACTACCTAATTAAACAAACAATCACACCTGCTACGGAAAACTGAAAATACATGGACCCGTCTGAATGTATGGGCCTTTCGGAGGCCATAAACTCAGCCAGCGCCGGGCCAGTGTTTGGGGTATTGTGCCCGCCACTAGTGGCTGAATACATAATAATAATAATAATAATAATAATTCCCTTGTATTGTCATTCTGTGTAACAATGTACACAGAACGAAATGTCGATTGCACTGGGCTAGTGTTGAGGGAACGTCGGGCCCTCAAGTTCGGTGGCTTGGAGCGGATTTTTGAGGTACTGCACTCCCATTGGAAATGCATGGGCGCTCCGTCCACTACAATGTAATTCCCTCACAATATCTGCCCCCGCGTGGCCGCGCGATGCTACTGCTGCCCCGTTGGGAATGAATGGGCCTTTCGGAGGCCATAAATACAGCGCCGCTGCATGGATTTTGGCGGTACTGCTGCTGTCGCTGAAAATACATGGACCCGTCTGAATGAATGGGCCTTTCGGAGGCCATAAACTCAGCGCCTCTGCATGGATTTTGGCGGTACTGCGGCTGTCGCTGAAAATACATGGACCCGTCTGAATGAATGGGCCTTTCGGAGGCCATAAATCCAGCGCCGCTGCATGGATTTTGGCGGTACTGCGGCTGTCGCTGAAAATACATGGACCTGTCTGAATGAATGGACAAAATATAAATCAGACACTACAGAACACAAGCATAATCCAAGATTACAAAATCATCTCAGCCTTTAAAAGAAACAAAAACCTGAAAGACTACTTAGTAAAAAGTAAATTACCAGAAATCAACATAACACAAACGCAGGGCCCCACATTCTACAAACAAGCCACCACAGTTAGGAACACCGTCACCAACACAAACTACCTAATTAAACAAACAATCACACCTGCTACGGAAAACTGAAAATACATGGACCCGTCTGAATGTATGGGCCTTTCAGAGGCCATAAACTCAGCCAGCGCCGGGCCAGTGTTTGGGGTATTGTGCCCGCCACTAGTGGCTGAATACATAATAATAATAATAATAATAATAATTCCCTTGTATTGTCATTCTGTGTAACAATGTACACAGAACGAAATGTCGATTGCACTGGGCTAGTGTTGAGGGAACGTCGGGCCCTCAAGTTCGGTGGCTTGGAGCGGATTTTTGAGGTACTGCACTCCCATTGGAAATGCATGGGCGCTCCGTCCACTACCATGTAATTCCCTCACAATATCTGCCCCTGCGTGGCCGCAGGATGCTACTGCAGCCCCGTTGGTAATGAATGGGCCTTTCGGAGGCCATAAATACAGCGCCGCTGCATGGATTTTGGCGGTACTGCTGCTGTCGCTGAAAATACATGGACCCGTCTGAATGAATGGGCCTTTCGGAGGCCATAAACTCAGCGCCTCTGCATGGATTTTGGCGGTACTGCGGCTGTCGCTGAAAATACATGGACCCGTCTGAATGAATGGGCCTTTCGGAGGCCATAAATCCAGCGCCGCTGCATGGATTTTGGCGGTACTGCGGCTGTCGCTGAAAATACATGGACCCGTCTGAATGAATGGACAAAATATAAATCAGACACTACAGAACACAAGCATAATCCAAGATTACAAAATCATCTCAGCCTTTAAAAGAAACAAAAACCTGAAAGACTACTTAGTAAAAAGTAAATTACCAGAAATCAACATAACACAAACGCAGGGCCCCACATTCTACAAACAAGCCACCACAGTTAGGAACACCGTCACCAACACAAACTACCTAATTAAACAAACAATCACACCTGCTACGGAAAACTGAAAATACATGGACCCGTCTGAATGTATGGGCCTTTCAGAGGCCATAAACTCAGCCAGCGCCGGGCCAGTGTTTGGGGTATTGTGCCCGCCACTAGTGGCTGAATACATAATAATAATAATAATAATAATAATTCCCTTGTATTGTCATTCTGTGTAACAATGTACACAGAACGAAATGTCGATTGCACTGGGCTAGTGTTGAGGGAACGTCGGGCCCTCAAGTTCGGTGGCTTGGAGCGGATTTTTGAGGTACTGCACTCCCATTGGAAATGCATGGGCGCTCCGTCCACTACCATGTAATTCCCTCACAATATCTGCCCCTGCGTGGCCGCGGGATGCTACTGCAGCCCCGTTGGTAATGAATGGGCCTTTCGGAGGCCATAAATACAGCGCCGCTGCATGGATTTTGGCGGTACTGCTGCTGTCGCTGAAAATACATGGACCCGTCTGAATGAATGGGCCTTTCGGAGGCCATAAACTCAGCGCCTCTGCATGGATTTTGGCGGTACTGCGGCTGTCGCTGAAAATACATGGACCCGTCTGAATGAATGGGCCTTTCGGAGGCCATAAATCCAGCGCCGCTGCATGGATTTTGGCGGTACTGCTGCTGTCGTTGAAAATACATGGACCCGTCTGAATGTATGGGCCTTTCGGAGGCCATATACTCAGCGCCGGGCCGGTGTTTGGGGAATCGTGCCCGCCACTAGTGGCTGAATCCCGGGCTAGTGTTGGGGGACTTGTGCCCGCCAATAGTGGCTGAATCCCGGGCTAGTGTTGGGGGACTTGTGCCCGCCAATAGTGGCTGAAATCCGCGCCGGTGTTTGGGGAAATGTGCGCGTATTATCGGGCCGGTGTTTGGGGAATTGCGCGCGTATTATCGGGCCGGTGTTTGGGGAATTGCGCGCGTATTATCGGGCCGGTGTTTGGGGAATTGTGCGCGTATTATCGGGCCGGTGTTTGGGGATTTGCGCGCGTATTATCGGGCCGGTGTTTGGGGAATTGTGCCCGCCACTAGTGGCTGAGAACTTGGCTAGTGTTTGGGGACTTGTGCCCGCCACTAGTGGCTGAAATCCGGGCCGGTGTTTGGGGAATTGTGCGCATATTATCGGGCCGGTGTTTGGGGATATGCGCGCGTATTATCGGACCGGTGTTTGGGGAATTGTGCCCGCCACTAGTGGCTGAATCCCGGGCTAGTGTTGGGGGACTTGTGCCCGCCAATAGTGGCTGAAATCCGCGCCGGTGTTTGGGGAATTGTGCGCGTATTATCGGGCCGGTGTTTGGGGATATGCGCGCGTATTATCGGACCGGTGTTTGGGGAATTGTGCCCGCCACTAGTGGCTGAGAACTTGGCTAGTGTTTGGGGACTTGTGCCCGCCACTAGTGGCTGAAATCCGGGCCGGTGTTTGGGGAATTGTGCGCGTATTATCGGGCCGGTGTTTGGGGATATGCGCGCGTATTATCGGACCGGTGTTTGGGGAATTGTGCCCGCCACTAGTGGCTGAATCCCGGGCTAGTGTTGGGGGACTTGTGCCCGCCAATAGTGGCTGAAATCCGCGCCGGTGTTTGGGGAATTGTGCGCGTATTATCGGGCCGGTGTTTGGGGATATGCGCGCGTATTATCGGACCGGTGTTTGGGGAATTGTGCCCGCCACTAGTGGCTGAATCCCGGGCTAGTGTTTGGGGACTTGTGCCCGCCACTAGTGGCTGAAATCCGCGCCGGTGTTTGGGGAATTGTGCGCGTATTATCGGGCCGGTGTTTGGGGATATGCGCGCGTATTATCGGACCGGTGTTTGGGGAATTGTGCCCGCCACTAGTGGCTGAATCCCGGGCTAGTGTTGGGGGACTTGTGCCCGCCAATAGTGGCTGAAATCCGCGCCGGTGTTTGGGGAATTGTGCGCGTATTATCGGGCCGGTGTTTGGGGATATGCGCGCGTATTATCGGACCGGTGTTTGGGGAATTGTGCCCGCCACTAGTGGCTGAGAACTTGGCTAGTGTTTGGGGACTTGTGCCCGCCACTAGTGGCTGAAATCCGGGCCGGTGTTTGGGGAATTGTGCGCGTATTATCGGGCCGGTGTTTGGGGATATGCGCGCGTATTATCGGACCGGTGTTTGGGGAATCGTGCCCGCCACTAGTGGCTGAATCCCGGGCTAGTGTTGGGGGACTTGTGCCCGCCAATAGTGGCTGAAATCCGCGCCGGTGTTTGGGGAATTGTGCGCGTATTATCGGGCCGGTGTTTGGGGATATGCGCGCGTATTATCGGACCGGTGTTTGGGGAATTGTGCCCGCCACTAGTGGCTGAGAACTTGGCTAGTGTTGGGGGACTTGTGCCCGCCACTAGTGGCTGAAATCCGGGCCGGTGTTTGGGGAATTGTGCGCGTATTATCGGGCCGGTGTTTGGGGATATGCGCGCGTATTATCGGACCGGTGTTTGGGGAATCGTGCCCGCCACTAGTGGCTGAATCCCGGGCTAGTGTTGGGGGACTTGTGCCCGCCAATAGTGGCTGAAATCCGCGCCGGTGTTTGGGGAATTGTGCGCGTATTATCGGGCCGGTGTTTGGGGATATGCGCGCGTATTATCGGACCGGTGTTTGGGGAATTGTGCCCGCCACTAGTGGCTGAGAACTTGGCTAGTGTTTGGGGACTTGTGCCCGCCACTAGTGGCTGAAATCCGGGCCGGTGTTTGGGGAATTGTGCGCGTATTATCGGGCCGGTGTTTGGGGATATGCGCGCGTATTATCGGACCGGTGTTTGGGGAATCGTGCCCGCCACTAGTGGCTGAATCCCGGGCTAGTGTTGGGGGACTTGTGCCCGCCAATAGTGGCTGAAATCCGCGCCGGTGTTTGGGGAATTGTGCGCGTATTATCGGGCCGGTGTTTGGGGATATGCGCGCGTATTATCGGACCGGTGTTTGGGGAATTGTGCCCGCCACTAGTGGCTGAGAACTTGGCTAGTGTTTGGGGACTTGTGCCCGCCACTAGTGGCTGAAATCCGGGCCGGTGTTTGGGGAATTGTGCGCGTATTATCGGGCCGGTGTTTGGGGATATGCGCGCGTATTATCGGACCGGTGTTTGGGGAATCGTGCCCGCCACTAGTGGCTGAATCCCGGGCTAGTGTTGGGGGACTTGTGCCCGCCAATAGTGGCTGAAATCCGCGCCGGTGTTTGGGGAATTGTGCGCGTATTATCGGGCCGGTGTTTGGGGATATGCGCGCGTATTATCGGACCGGTGTTTGGGGAATTGTGCCCGCCACTAGTGGCTGAGAACTTGGCTAGTGTTTGGGGACTTGTGCCCGCCACTAGTGGCTGAAATCCGGGCCGGTGTTTGGGGAATTGTGCGCGTATTATCGGGCCGGTGTTTGGGGATATGCGCGCGTATTATCGGACCGGTGTTTGGGGAATCGTGCCCGCCACTAGTGGCTGAATCCCGGGCTAGTGTTGGGGGACTTGTGCCCGCCAATAGTGGCTGAAATCCGCGCCGGTGTTTGGGGAATTGTGCGCGTATTATCGGGCCGGTGTTTGGGGATATGCGCGCGTATTATCGGACCGGTGTTTGGGGAATCGTGCCCGCCACTAGTGGCTGAATCCCGGGCTAGTGTTGGGGGACTTGTGCCCGCCAATAGTGGCTGAAATCCGCGCCGGTGTTTGGGGATATGCGCGCGTATTATCGGGCCGGTGTTTGGGGATATGCGCGCGTATTATCGGACCGGTGTTTGGGGAATTGTGCGCGTATTATCGGGCCGGTGTTTGGGGATATGCGCGCGTATTATCGGACCGGTGTTTGGGGAATTGTGCCCGCCACTAGTGGCTGAGAACTGGGCTAGTGTTGGGGGACTTGTGCCCTCCAATAGTGGCTGAAATCCGCGCCGGTGTTTGGGGAATTGTGCGCGTATTATCGGGCCGGTGTTTGGGGATATGCGCGCGTATTATCGGACCGGTGTTTGGGGAATCGTGCCCGCCACTAGTGGCTGAATCCCGGGCTAGTGTTGGGGGACTTGTGCCCGCCAATAGTGGCTGAAATCCGCGCCGGTGTTTGGGGAATTGTGCGCGTATTATCGGGCCGGTGTTTGGGGAATTGCGCGCGTATTATCGGGCCGGTGTTTGGGGATATGCGCGCGTATTATCGGACCGGTGTTTGGGGAATCGTGCCCGCCACTAGTGGCTGAATCCCGGGCTAGTGTTGGGGGACTTGTGCCCGCCAATAGTGGCTGAAATCCGCGCCGGTGTTTGGGGATATGCGCGCGTATTATCGGGCCGGTGTTTGGGGATATGCGCGCGTATTATCGGACCGGTGTTTGGGGAATTGTGCGCGTATTATCGGGCCGGTGTTTGGGGATATGCGCGCGTATTATCGGACCGGTGTTTGGGGAATTGTGCCCGCCACTAGTGGCTGAGAACTGGGCTAGTGTTGGGGGACTTGTGCCCTCCAATAGTGGCTGAAATCCGCGCCGGTGTTTGGGGAATTGTGCGCGTATTATCGGGCCGGTGTTTGGGGATATGCGCGCGTATTATCGGACCGGTGTTTGGGGAATCGTGCCCGCCACTAGTGGCTGAATCCCGGGCTAGTGTTGGGGGACTTGTGCCCGCCAATAGTGGCTGAAATCCGCGCCGGTGTTTGGGGAATTGTGCGCGTATTATCGGGCCGGTGTTTGGGGAATTGCGCGCGTATTATCGGGCCGGTGTTTGGGGATATGCGCGCGTATTATCGGACCGGTGTTTGGGGAATCGTGCCCGCCACTAGTGGCTGAATCCCGGGCTAGTGTTGGGGGACTTGTGCCCGCCAATAGTGGCTGAAATCCGCGCCGGTGTTTGGGGATATGCGCGCGTATTATCGGGCCGGTGTTTGGGGATATGCGCGCGTATTATCGGACCGGTGTTTGGGGAATTGCGCGCGTATTATCGGGCCGGTGTTTGGGGATATGCGCGCGTATTATCGGACCGGTGTTTGGGGAATCGTGCCCGCCACTAGTGGCTGAATCCCGGGCTAGTGTTGGGGGACTTGTGCCCGCCAATAGTGGCTGAAATCCGCGCCGGTGTTTGGGGATATGCGCGCGTATTATCGGGCCGGTGTTTGGGGATATGCGCGCGTATTATCGGACCGGTGTTTGGGGAATTGTGCGCGTATTATCGGGCCGGTGTTTGGGGATATGCGCGCGTATTATCGGACCGGTGTTTGGGGAATTGTGCCCGCCACTAGTGGCTGAGAACTGGGCTAGTGTTGGGGGACTTGTGCCCTCCAATAGTGGCTGAAATCCGCGCCGGTGTTTGGGGAATTGTGCGCGTATTATCGGGCCGGTGTTTGGGGATATGCGCGCGTATTATCGGACCGGTGTTTGGGGAATCGTGCCCGCCACTAGTGGCTGAATCCCGGGCTAGTGTTGGGGGACTTGTGCCCGCCAATAGTGGCTGAAATCCGCGCCGGTGTTTGGGGAATTGTGCGCGTATTATCGGGCCGGTGTTTGGGGAATTGCGCGCGTATTATCGGGCCGGTGTTTGGGGATATGCGCGCGTATTATCGGACCGGTGTTTGGGGAATCGTGCCCGCCACTAGTGGCTGAATCCCGGGCTAGTGTTGGGGGACTTGTGCCCGCCAATAGTGGCTGAAATCCGCGCCGGTGTTTGGGGATATGCGCGCGTATTATCGGGCCGGTGTTTGGGGATATGCGCGCGTATTATCGGACCGGTGTTTGGGGAATTGTGCGCGTATTATCGGGCCGGTGTTTGGGGATATGCGCGCGTATTATCGGACCGGTGTTTGGGGAATTGTGCCCGCCACTAGTGGCTGAGAACTGGGCTAGTGTTGGGGGACTTGTGCCCTCCAATAGTGGCTGAAATCCGCGCCGGTGTTTGGGGAATTGTGCGCGTATTATCGGGCCGGTGTTTGGGGATATGCGCGCGTATTATCGGACCGGTGTTTGGGGAATCGTGCCCGCCACTAGTGGCTGAATCCCGGGCTAGTGTTGGGGGACTTGTGCCCGCCAATAGTGGCTGAAATCCGCGCCGGTGTTTGGGGAATTGTGCGCGTATTATCGGGCCGGTGTTTGGGGAATTGCGCGCGTATTATCGGGCCGGTGTTTGGGGATATGCGCGCGTATTATCGGACCGGTGTTTGGGGAATTGTGCCCGCCACTAGTGGCTGAGAACTGGGCTAGTGTTGGGGGACTTGTGCCCTCCAATAGTGGCTGAAATCCGCGCCGGTGTTTGGGGAATTGTGCGCGTATTATCGGGCCGGTGTTTGGGGATATGCGCGCGTATTATCGGACCGGTGTTTGGGGAATCGTGCCCGCCACTAGTGGCTGAATCCCGGGCTAGTGTTGGGGGACTTGTGCCCGCCAATAGTGGCTGAAATCCGCGCCGGTGTTTGGGGAATTGTGCGCGTATTATCGGGCCGGTGTTTGGGGAATTGCGCGCGTATTATCGGGCCGGTGTTTGGGGATATGCGCGCGTATTATCGGACCGGTGTTTGGGGAATCGTGCCCGCCACTAGTGGCTGAGAACTTGGCTAGTGTTGGGGGACTTGTGCCCGCCACTAGTGGCTGAAATCCGGGCCGGTGTTTGGGGAATTGTGCGCGTATTATCGGGCCGGTGTTTGGGGATATGCGCGCGTATTATCGGACCGGTGTTTGGGGAATCGTGCCCGCCACTAGTGGCTGAATCCCGGGCTAGTGTTGGGGGACTTGTGCCCGCCAATAGTGGCTGAAATCCGCGCCGGTGTTTGGGGAATTGTGCGCGTATTATCGGGCCGGTGTTTGGGGATATGCGCGCGTATTATCGGACCGGTGTTTGGGGAATCGTGCCCGCCACTAGTGGCTGAATCCCGGGCTAGTGTTGGGGGACTTGTGCCCGCCAATAGTGGCTGAAATCCGCGCCGGTGTTTGGGGATATGCGCGCGTATTATCGGGCCGGTGTTTGGGGATATGCGCGCGTATTATCGGACCGGTGTTTGGGGAATTGTGCGCGTATTATCGGGCCGGTGTTTGGGGATATGCGCGCGTATTATCGGACCGGTGTTTGGGGAATTGTGCCCGCCACTAGTGGCTGAGAACTGGGCTAGTGTTGGGGGACTTGTGCCCTCCAATAGTGGCTGAAATCCGCGCCGGTGTTTGGGGAATTGTGCGCGTATTATCGGGCCGGTGTTTGGGGATATGCGCGCGTATTATCGGACCGGTGTTTGGGGAATCGTGCCCGCCACTAGTGGCTGAATCCCGGGCTAGTGTTGGGGGACTTGTGCCCGCCAATAGTGGCTGAAATCCGCGCCGGTGTTTGGGGAATTGTGCGCGTATTATCGGGCCGGTGTTTGGGGAATTGCGCGCGTATTATCGGGCCGGTGTTTGGGGATATGCGCGCGTATTATCGGACCGGTGTTTGGGGAATCGTGCCCGCCACTAGTGGCTGAATCCCGGGCTAGTGTTGGGGGACTTGTGCCCGCCAATAGTGGCTGAAATCCGCGCCGGTGTTTGGGGATATGCGCGCGTATTATCGGGCCGGTGTTTGGGGATATGCGCGCGTATTATCGGACCGGTGTTTGGGGAATTGCGCGCGTATTATCGGGCCGGTGTTTGGGGATATGCGCGCGTATTATCGGACCGGTGTTTGGGGAATCGTGCCCGCCACTAGTGGCTGAATCCCGGGCTAGTGTTGGGGGACTTGTGCCCGCCAATAGTGGCTGAAATCCGCGCCGGTGTTTGGGGATATGCGCGCGTATTATCGGGCCGGTGTTTGGGGATATGCGCGCGTATTATCGGACCGGTGTTTGGGGAATTGTGCGCGTATTATCGGGCCGGTGTTTGGGGATATGCGCGCGTATTATCGGACCGGTGTTTGGGGAATTGTGCCCGCCACTAGTGGCTGAGAACTGGGCTAGTGTTGGGGGACTTGTGCCCTCCAATAGTGGCTGAAATCCGCGCCGGTGTTTGGGGAATTGTGCGCGTATTATCGGGCCGGTGTTTGGGGATATGCGCGCGTATTATCGGACCGGTGTTTGGGGAATCGTGCCCGCCACTAGTGGCTGAATCCCGGGCTAGTGTTGGGGGACTTGTGCCCGCCAATAGTGGCTGAAATCCGCGCCGGTGTTTGGGGAATTGTGCGCGTATTATCGGGCCGGTGTTTGGGGAATTGCGCGCGTATTATCGGGCCGGTGTTTGGGGATATGCGCGCGTATTATCGGACCGGTGTTTGGGGAATCGTGCCCGCCACTAGTGGCTGAATCCCGGGCTAGTGTTGGGGGACTTGTGCCCGCCAATAGTGGCTGAAATCCGCGCCGGTGTTTGGGGATATGCGCGCGTATTATCGGGCCGGTGTTTGGGGATATGCGCGCGTATTATCGGACCGGTGTTTGGGGAATTGCGCGCGTATTATCGGGCCGGTGTTTGGGGATATGCGCGCGTATTATCGGACCGGTGTTTGGGGAATCGTGCCCGCCACTAGTGGCTGAATCCCGGGCTAGTGTTGGGGGACTTGTGCCCGCCAATAGTGGCTGAAATCCGCGCCGGTGTTTGGGGATATGCGCGCGTATTATCGGGCCGGTGTTTGGGGATATGCGCGCGTATTATCGGACCGGTGTTTGGGGAATTGTGCGCGTATTATCGGGCCGGTGTTTGGGGATATGCGCGCGTATTATCGGACCGGTGTTTGGGGAATTGTGCCCGCCACTAGTGGCTGAGAACTGGGCTAGTGTTGGGGGACTTGTGCCCTCCAATAGTGGCTGAAATCCGCGCCGGTGTTTGGGGAATTGTGCGCGTATTATCGGGCCGGTGTTTGGGGATATGCGCGCGTATTATCGGACCGGTGTTTGGGGAATCGTGCCCGCCACTAGTGGCTGAATCCCGGGCTAGTGTTGGGGGACTTGTGCCCGCCAATAGTGGCTGAAATCCGCGCCGGTGTTTGGGGAATTGTGCGCGTATTATCGGGCCGGTGTTTGGGGAATTGCGCGCGTATTATCGGGCCGGTGTTTGGGGATATGCGCGCGTATTATCGGACCGGTGTTTGGGGAATCGTGCCCGCCACTAGTGGCTGAATCCCGGGCTAGTGTTGGGGGACTTGTGCCCGCCAATAGTGGCTGAAATCCGCGCCGGTGTTTGGGGATATGCGCGCGTATTATCGGGCCGGTGTTTGGGGATATGCGCGCGTATTATCGGACCGGTGTTTGGGGAATTGTGCGCGTATTATCGGGCCGGTGTTTGGGGATATGCGCGCGTATTATCGGACCGGTGTTTGGGGAATTGTGCCCGCCACTAGTGGCTGAGAACTGGGCTAGTGTTGGGGGACTTGTGCCCTCCAATAGTGGCTGAAATCCGCGCCGGTGTTTGGGGAATTGTGCGCGTATTATCGGGCCGGTGTTTGGGGATATGCGCGCGTATTATCGGACCGGTGTTTGGGGAATCGTGCCCGCCACTAGTGGCTGAATCCCGGGCTAGTGTTGGGGGACTTGTGCCCGCCAATAGTGGCTGAAATCCGCGCCGGTGTTTGGGGAATTGTGCGCGTATTATCGGGCCGGTGTTTGGGGAATTGCGCGCGTATTATCGGGCCGGTGTTTGGGGATATGCGCGCGTATTATCGGACCGGTGTTTGGGGAATCGTGCCCGCCACTAGTGGCTGAATCCCGGGCTAGTGTTGGGGGACTTGTGCCCGCCAATAGTGGCTGAAATCCGCGCCGGTGTTTGGGGATATGCGCGCGTATTATCGGGCCGGTGTTTGGGGATATGCGCGCGTATTATCGGACCGGTGTTTGGGGAATTGCGCGCGTATTATCGGGCCGGTGTTTGGGGATATGCGCGCGTATTATCGGACCGGTGTTTGGGGAATTGTGCGCGTATTATCGGGCCGGTGTTTGGGGATATGCGCGCGTATTATCGGGCCGGTGTTTGGGGATATGCGCGCGTATTATCGGACCGGTGTTTGGGGAATCGTGCCCGCCACTAGTGGCTGAATCCCGGGCTAGTGTTGGGGGACTTGTGCCCGCCAATAGTGGCTGAAATCCGCGCCGGTGTTTGGGGAATTGTGCGCGTATTATCGGGCCGGTGTTTGGGGATATGCGCGCGTATTATCGGACCGGTGTTTGGGGAATTGTGCCCGCCACTAGTGGCTGAGAACTTGGCTAGTGTTTGGGGACTTGTGCCCGCCACTAGTGGCTGAAATCCGGGCCGGTGTTTGGGGAATTGTGCGCGTATTATCGGGCCGGTGTTTGGGGATATGCGCGCGTATTATCGGACCGGTGTTTGGGGAATTGTGCCCGCCACTAGTGGCTGAGAACTTGGCTAGTGTTGGGGGACTTGTGCCCGCCACTAGTGGCTGAAATCCGGGCCGGTGTTTGGGGATATGCGCGCGTATTATCGGACCGGTGTTTGGGGATATGCGCGCGTATTATCGGACCGGTGTTTGGGGATATGCGCGCGTATTATCGGACCGGTGTTTGGGGAATTGTGCCCGCCACTAGTGGCTGAATCCCGGGCTAGTGTTGGGGGACTAGTGGTCGTAAAACCGGGCCGGTGTTTGGGGACTTATAGGCCGACACTAGTGGCTC
>NW_028283140.1:95000-112500 GCF_059441175.1 Urocampus carinirostris
CTGAACCTTCGTCTCGGGCGGGCGTCCCGACGCCGCCGCCATACGGCCGTTGTGATCCGTGCGGGGATCCGCTTGCTCGGCGACCCTCGCCGAGAGCAGCCCCGCGCCGCACGGACACGCGACACCGACGGGCGGACGGACGCCGGGGCGCCGGCCCGAACCGTTACCTTTAAAGGACGGGAGGTCGTCGAGGCGAGTGCCGCCCCGGAAGCGCGCGCCGGAAGCGCGAGAACCGCGCCGAGCTAGGGTCGTCGGCATAGGGGGATTCCCCGGTTACGGGGGTCCCGCGCACGGCCGCCGCCTTTCGCCCGTCGCTGGCGGTCGCCTGTCGTCGCGCCGCGCCGCGCTACTGGGGTCGTCGGACGAGCGCGCTACCCCGCTCGCACGGAGGTAGCGCGACATCGCCCGCCGCCTTTTCTCGCGTCGCGCCGCGCCGCGTGGCGCCCGCCGAACTCGCTCCGACGCGCGGCCCGGGAGTGACCCGCGCCGCGCCCCCCGTCCCGTCCCGTCCCGGTCTACCCTCTTCCTCCGCCTGCGACGACCCGCCGCCCTCGGCGTCTGGCTCGTCGGGGGTGTACCGAGGCGGATCTGCTGCCGCTCGTACGTTAATGATCCTTCTGCAGGTTCACCTACAGAAACCTTGTTACGACTTTTACTTCCTCTAGATAGTCAAGTTCGACCGTCTTCTGGCACACCGCCGGAGCCGGGGCCGGCCCCGGCGGGGACTATCCGAGGACCTCACTAAGCCATCCGATCGGTAGTAGCGACGGGCGGTGTGTACAAAGGGCAGGGACTTAATCAACGCAGGCTAATGACCCGCGCTTACTGGGAATTCCTCGTTGGTGGGAAATAATTGCAATCCCCAGGCCCTGTCACGAGCGGGGTTCATAGGATTACCCGCGCCTGCCGGCGCGGGGATAGACGACGCGCTTATACGCTCAGTGTGGCGCGCGTGCAGCCCCGGACATCTAAGGGCATCACAGACCTGTTATTGCTCATTCTCGTGTGGCTGAGAGCCACTTGTCCCTCTAAGAAGTTTTCTGCCGCCGACCGCGCGGGGGGCCGCGGTACTATTTAGTATGTTTGAGTCTCGTTCGTTATCGGAATTAACCAGACAAATCGCTCCACCAACTACGAACGGCCATGCACCACCACCCACGGTATCGAGAAAGAGCCTTCAATCTGTCAATCCTTTCCGTGTCCGGGCCGGGTGAGGTTTCCCGTGTTGAGTCAAATTAAGCCGCATGCTCCACTCCTGGTGGTGCCCTTCCGTCAATTCCTTTAAGTTTCAGCTTTGCAACAATACTCCCCCCGGAACCCAGACACTTGGTCGGTTTCCCGGGTGCTGCTCGGCGGGTCATGGGAATAACGCCGCCGGATCGCGAGTCGGCATCGTTTATGGTCGGAACTAGGACGGTATCTGATCGTCTTCGAACCTCCGACTTTCGTTCTTGATTAATGAAAACATTCTTGGCAAATGCTTTCGCTCTCGTCCGTCTTGCGCCGGTCCAAGAATTTCACCTCTAGCGGCGCAGTACGAATGCCCCCGGCCGTCCCTCTTAATCATGGCCCCAGTTCATGACAACCCACAAAATAGAACCGGAGTCCTATTCCATTATTCCCAGCTGCGATATGCAGGGGCGGCCGTGTGGCCTGCTTTGAACACTCTAATTTCCTCAAAGTAAACGCTTCGGGCCCCGCGAGTGACACCCAGCGAAGGGCATCACGGGGGCTTTTGCCGAGAGGCAGGGGCTGGGACAGACGGATGCACGCCTCGCGGCGGACCGTCAGCTCGCGTCCCGGGGTCCAACTAGGAGCTTTTTAACTGCAGCAACTTTAAAATACGCTATTGGAGCTGGAATTACCGCGGCTGCTGGCACCAGACTTGCCCTCCAATGGATGCTGGCCGATGGGTTTGTGTTCGGCTCATTCCAATTACGGAGACTCGAACGAGTCCCGTATTGTTATTTTTCGTCACTACCTCCCCGTGTCGGGAGTGGGTAATTTGCGCGCCTGCTGCCTTCCTTGGATGTGGTAGCCGTTTCTCATGCTCCCTCTCCGGAATCGAACCCTGATTCCCCGTTACCCGTGGTCACCATGGTAGGCGCAGAGTCTACCATCGAAAGTTGATAGGGCAGACATTCGAATGAGTCGTCGCCGCCTCGGGTGGGCGAGCGATCGGCACGAGGTTATCCTGAGTCAACACAAAGGGGGGGCCGGGCCGGCGGAACGAGGACCGGCGCGCGCGGAGCCGCCCGCGCCGCTTACGCCCCCGCCCGGAGAGGCGGAGGCCGGACGCGGGGGACGCGCGCGACGGCTGAGCCCCCGCCCGCCGGACACCGCGTGGGTTTTTGTGTCTGATAAATGCACGCGTCCCCGGGGCGAGGCCGGAGCCCCGCCCGCGAGTCGGCGCTCGTTTGCATGTATTAGCTCTGGATTTGCCACAGTTATCCAAGTAACGGTGGAGCGATCAAAGGAACCATAACTGATTTAATGAGCCGTTCGCAGTTTCACTGTACTGGCCATTCGTACTTAGACATGCATGGCTTAATCTTGAAAACAAGCATATGCTACTGGCAGGATCAACCAGAGTGCGTCTGCCGCCGGGGGGGCGCTGCTGGTGGCGGTGCGGCCCTGGTCCGGGACGAGGCTGTGGCTACAGCCGGGCCCGGGGGGCCGCGCGACACTCGTATACGTTCGGACGGGCTGACGAGCGGGTGTCGTGAAACGATGTTTCGCGCGGAGCCCTAGCACGCGTGGCGTCGGGCTCCGCGACGGTCGGACGTCTGGGTGTGGCTCGAGACGGAAGCTCGACCTCGGTTCGTCTTGGTTCTGCCGCCAAAAGGTTCACGCCGAGGCATGGTTTCGCAAGAGGGCCCCGCGAGTGCCAGCCGTGGATCCCGCCTCACTCGTAACTCGTATCGGATTCGTCCGGCCTCACTTTCGTTCGCACATCGGACAGTTATACGTGTGCTTTAGTAGCTTCCGTTCCCTCTTAGTGAGGCCGTCCGTACGTACCGCCCCAGCTCTTTCTGAGGCGGGTATCCACTCGGCTCGGGGGGGCCCAACGTTTGCCTAGTATCCTCGGCGCTGGAGCTTGACCCGCAAAGCCGGAGGAGCCGCACGCCCGAACACCGGCTTGCGCCGGCCGACGTGGGCCCTCCGAGGCGGGTCTCGTGTGCCAATCGCTCAGTTGGGGAACCGGCAGGCCCGTGGGCCGACGCCGGCTCACCCGGGGGTGAAGGGTGCTTCGATGGAGGCCCCCTGTCAGCCTCCGCGGAAGTCCGGCTTCAATACTTTAAAGTTTGAAAAACTTAGACATTTTTCGAGAACCGGAGCTTAGAGGGGTACATGCAAAAGCCAGGGCCGCGGGAAGCGCCCTAAATACTTCAATACTTTAAAATTTGAAAAACTTAGAAATTTTTCGAGAACCGGCATCTTCCCTCGGTAATTGCGAGATGCGAGGCCGCCCCTAGCCTCTGCTCTGTCGGACTCAATGGTCACGGGTGGCCGCTGATTAGCCCTGGTGCTCACCTCTCAAAATTGCGAGTCCCTAATATAATTCTGGCTGTCGGCTGGAGAAGGGGGTATAAAATCGGCACTTGAGGGAACGCCGGGCCCTCAAGTTCGGGGCCCTCTAGCGGATTTTTGAGGTACTGCACTCCCATTGGAAATGCATTGGCCATACATGGGCGCTCCGTCCACTACAATGTAATTCCCTCACAATATCTGCCCCCGCGTGGCCGCGCGATGCTACTGCTGCCCCGTTGGGAATGAATGGGCCTTTCGGAGGCCATAAATACAGCGCCGCTGCATGGATTTTGGCGGTACTGCGGCTGTCGTTGAAAATACATGGACCCGTCTGAATGAATGGGCCTTTCGGATTCCATAAACCCAGCGCCGCTGCATGGATTTTGGCGGTACTGCGGCTGTCGCTGAAAATACATGGACCCGTCTGAATGAATGGGCCTTTCGGAGGCCATAAACTCAGCGCCGCTGCATGGATTTTGGCGGTACTGCGGCTGTCGCTGAAAATACATGGACCCGTCTGAATGAATGGACAAAATATAAATCAGACACTACAGAACACAAGCATAATCCAAGATTACAAAATCATCTCAGCCTTTAAAAGAAACAAAAACCTGAAAGACTACTTAGTAAAAAGTAAATTACCAGAAATCAACATAACACAAACGCAGGGCCCCACATTCTACAAACAAGCCACCACAGTTAGGAACACCGTCACCAACACAAACTACCTAATTAAACAAACAATCACACCTGCTACGGAAAACTGAAAATACATGGACCCGTCTGAATGTATGGGCCTTTCGGAGGCCATAAACTCAGCCAGCGCCGGGCCAGTGTTTGGGGTATTGTGCCCGCCACTAGTGGCTGAATACATAATAATAATAATAATAATAATAATTCCCTTGTATTGTCATTCTGTGTAACAATGTACACAGAACGAAATGTCGATTGCACTGGGCTAGTGTTGAGGGAACGTCGGGCCCTCAAGTTCGGTGGCTTGGAGCGGATTTTTGAGGTACTGCACTCCCATTGGAAATGCATGGGCGCTCCGTCCACTACAATGTAATTCCCTCACAATATCTGCCCCCGCGTGGCCGCGCGATGCTACTGCTGCCCCGTTGGGAATGAATGGGCCTTTCGGAGGCCATAAATACAGCGCCGCTGCATGGATTTTGGCGGTACTGCGGCTGTCGTTGAAAATACATGGACCCGTCTGAATGAATGGGCCTTTCGGATTCCATAAACCCAGCGCCGCTGCATGGATTTTGGCGGTACTGCGGCTGTCGCTGAAAATACATGGACCCGTCTGAATGAATGGGCCTTTCGGAGGCCATAAACTCAGCGCCGCTGCATGGATTTTGGCGGTACTGCGGCTGTCGCTGAAAATACATGGACCCGTCTGAATGAATGGACAAAATATAAATCAGACACTACAGAACACAAGCATAATCCAAGATTACAAAATCATCTCAGCCTTTAAAAGAAACAAAAACCTGAAAGACTACTTAGTAAAAAGTAAATTACCAGAAATCAACATAACACAAACGCAGGGCCCCACATTCTACAAACAAGCCACCACAGTTAGGAACACCGTCACCAACACAAACTACCTAATTAAACAAACAATCACACCTGCTACGGAAAACTGAAAATACATGGACCCGTCTGAATGTATGGGCCTTTCGGAGGCCATAAACTCAGCCAGCGCCGGGCCAGTGTTTGGGGTATTGTGCCCGCCACTAGTGGCTGAATACATAATAATAATAATAATAATAATAATTCCCTTGTATTGTCATTCTGTGTAACAATGTACACAGAACGAAATGTCGATTGCACTGGGCTAGTGTTGAGGGAACGTCGGGCCCTCAAGTTCGGTGGCTTGGAGCGGATTTTTGAGGTACTGCACTCCCATTGGAAATGCATGGGCGCTCCGTCCACTACAATGTAATTCCCTCACAATATCTGCCCCCGCGTGGCCGCGCGATGCTACTGCTGCCCCGTTGGGAATGAATGGGCCTTTCGGAGGCCATAAATACAGCGCCGCTGCATGGATTTTGGCGGTACTGCGGCTGTCGTTGAAAATACATGGACCCGTCTGAATGAATGGGCCTTTCGGATTCCATAAACCCAGCGCCGCTGCATGGATTTTGGCGGTACTGCGGCTGTCGCTGAAAATACATGGACCCGTCTGAATGAATGGGCCTTTCGGAGGCCATAAACTCAGCGCCGCTGCATGGATTTTGGCGGTACTGCGGCTGTCGCTGAAAATACATGGACCCGTCTGAATGAATGGACAAAATATAAATCAGACACTACAGAACACAAGCATAATCCAAGATTACAAAATCATCTCAGCCTTTAAAAGAAACAAAAACCTGAAAGACTACTTAGTAAAAAGTAAATTACCAGAAATCAACATAACACAAACGCAGGGCCCCACATTCTACAAACAAGCCACCACAGTTAGGAACACCGTCACCAACACAAACTACCTAATTAAACAAACAATCACACCTGCTACGGAAAACTGAAAATACATGGACCCGTCTGAATGTATGGGCCTTTCGGAGGCCATAAACTCAGCCAGCGCCGGGCCAGTGTTTGGGGTATTGTGCCCGCCACTAGTGGCTGAATACATAATAATAATAATAATAATAATAATTCCCTTGTATTGTCATTCTGTGTAACAATGTACACAGAACGAAATGTCGATTGCACTGGGCTAGTGTTGAGGGAACGTCGGGCCCTCAAGTTCGGTGGCTTGGAGCGGATTTTTGAGGTACTGCACTCCCATTGGAAATGCATGGGCGCTCCGTCCACTACAATGTAATTCCCTCACAATATCTGCCCCCGCGTGGCCGCGCGATGCTACTGCTGCCCCGTTGGGAATGAATGGGCCTTTCGGAGGCCATAAATACAGCGCCGCTGCATGGATTTTGGCGGTACTGCGGCTGTCGTTGAAAATACATGGACCCGTCTGAATGAATGGGCCTTTCGGATTCCATAAACCCAGCGCCGCTGCATGGATTTTGGCGGTACTGCGGCTGTCGCTGAAAATACATGGACCCGTCTGAATGAATGGGCCTTTCGGAGGCCATAAACTCAGCGCCGCTGCATGGATTTTGGCGGTACTGCGGCTGTCGCTGAAAATACATGGACCCGTCTGAATGAATGGACAAAATATAAATCAGACACTACAGAACACAAGCATAATCCAAGATTACAAAATCATCTCAGCCTTTAAAAGAAACAAAAACCTGAAAGACTACTTAGTAAAAAGTAAATTACCAGAAATCAACATAACACAAACGCAGGGCCCCACATTCTACAAACAAGCCACCACAGTTAGGAACACCGTCACCAACACAAACTACCTAATTAAACAAACAATCACACCTGCTACGGAAAACTGAAAATACATGGACCCGTCTGAATGTATGGGCCTTTCGGAGGCCATAAACTCAGCCAGCGCCGGGCCAGTGTTTGGGGTATTGTGCCCGCCACTAGTGGCTGAATACATAATAATAATAATAATAATAATAATTCCCTTGTATTGTCATTCTGTGTAACAATGTACACAGAACGAAATGTCGATTGCACTGGGCTAGTGTTGAGGGAACGTCGGGCCCTCAAGTTCGGTGGCTTGGAGCGGATTTTTGAGGTACTGCACTCCCATTGGAAATGCATGGGCGCTCCGTCCACTACAATGTAATTCCCTCACAATATCTGCCCCCGCGTGGCCGCGCGATGCTACTGCTGCCCCGTTGGGAATGAATGGGCCTTTCGGAGGCCATAAATACAGCGCCGCTGCATGGATTTTGGCGGTACTGCGGCTGTCGTTGAAAATACATGGACCCGTCTGAATGAATGGGCCTTTCGGATTCCATAAACCCAGCGCCGCTGCATGGATTTTGGCGGTACTGCGGCTGTCGCTGAAAATACATGGACCCGTCTGAATGAATGGGCCTTTCGGAGGCCATAAACTCAGCGCCGCTGCATGGATTTTGGCGGTACTGCGGCTGTCGCTGAAAATACATGGACCCGTCTGAATGAATGGACAAAATATAAATCAGACACTACAGAACACAAGCATAATCCAAGATTACAAAATCATCTCAGCCTTTAAAAGAAACAAAAACCTGAAAGACTACTTAGTAAAAAGTAAATTACCAGAAATCAACATAACACAAACGCAGGGCCCCACATTCTACAAACAAGCCACCACAGTTAGGAACACCGTCACCAACACAAACTACCTAATTAAACAAACAATCACACCTGCTACGGAAAACTGAAAATACATGGACCCGTCTGAATGTATGGGCCTTTCGGAGGCCATAAACTCAGCCAGCGCCGGGCCAGTGTTTGGGGTATTGTGCCCGCCACTAGTGGCTGAATACATAATAATAATAATAATAATAATAATTCCCTTGTATTGTCATTCTGTGTAACAATGTACACAGAACGAAATGTCGATTGCACTGGGCTAGTGTTGAGGGAACGTCGGGCCCTCAAGTTCGGTGGCTTGGAGCGGATTTTTGAGGTACTGCACTCCCATTGGAAATGCATGGGCGCTCCGTCCACTACAATGTAATTCCCTCACAATATCTGCCCCCGCGTGGCCGCGCGATGCTACTGCTGCCCCGTTGGGAATGAATGGGCCTTTCGGAGGCCATAAATACAGCGCCGCTGCATGGATTTTGGCGGTACTGCGGCTGTCGTTGAAAATACATGGACCCGTCTGAATGAATGGGCCTTTCGGATTCCATAAACCCAGCGCCGCTGCATGGATTTTGGCGGTACTGCGGCTGTCGCTGAAAATACATGGACCCGTCTGAATGAATGGACAAAATATAAATCAGACACTACAGAACACAAGCATAATCCAAGATTACAAAATCATCTCAGCCTTTAAAAGAAACAAAAACCTGAAAGACTACTTAGTAAAAAGTAAATTACCAGATATCAACATAACACAAACGCAGGGCCCCACATTCTACAAACAAGCCACCACAGTTAGGAACACCGTCACCAACACAAACTACCTAATTAAACAAACAATCACACCTGCTACGGAAAACTGAAAATACATGGACCCGTCTGAATGTATGGGCCTTTCGGAGGCCATAAACTCAGCCAGCGCCGGGCCAGTGTTTGGGGTATTGTGCCCGCCACTAGTGGCTGAATACATAATAATAATAATAATAATAATAATTCCCTTGTATTGTCATTCTGTGTAACAATGTACACAGAACGAAATGTCGATTGCACTGGGCTAGTGTTGAGGGAACGTCGGGCCCTCAAGTTCGGTGGCTTGGAGCGGATTTTTGAGGTACTGCACTCCCATTGGAAATGCATGGGCGCTCCGTCCACTACAATGTAATTCCCTCACAATATCTGCCCCCGCGTGGCCGCGCGATGCTACTGCTGCCCCGTTGGGAATGAATGGGCCTTTCGGAGGCCATAAATACAGCGCCGCTGCATGGATTTTGGCGGTACTGCTGCTGTCGCTGAAAATACATGGACCCGTCTGAATGAATGGGCCTTTCGGAGGCCATAAACTCAGCGCCTCTGCATGGATTTTGGCGGTACTGCGGCTGTCGCTGAAAATACATGGACCCGTCTGAATGAATGGGCCTTTCGGAGGCCATAAATCCAGCGCCGCTGCATGGATTTTGGCGGTACTGCGGCTGTCGCTGAAAATACATGGACCTGTCTGAATGAATGGACAAAATATAAATCAGACACTACAGAACACAAGCATAATCCAAGATTACAAAATCATCTCAGCCTTTAAAAGAAACAAAAACCTGAAAGACTACTTAGTAAAAAGTAAATTACCAGAAATCAACATAACACAAACGCAGGGCCCCACATTCTACAAACAAGCCACCACAGTTAGGAACACCGTCACCAACACAAACTACCTAATTAAACAAACAATCACACCTGCTACGGAAAACTGAAAATACATGGACCCGTCTGAATGTATGGGCCTTTCAGAGGCCATAAACTCAGCCAGCGCCGGGCCAGTGTTTGGGGTATTGTGCCCGCCACTAGTGGCTGAATACATAATAATAATAATAATAATAATAATTCCCTTGTATTGTCATTCTGTGTAACAATGTACACAGAACGAAATGTCGATTGCACTGGGCTAGTGTTGAGGGAACGTCGGGCCCTCAAGTTCGGTGGCTTGGAGCGGATTTTTGAGGTACTGCACTCCCATTGGAAATGCATGGGCGCTCCGTCCACTACCATGTAATTCCCTCACAATATCTGCCCCTGCGTGGCCGCAGGATGCTACTGCAGCCCCGTTGGTAATGAATGGGCCTTTCGGAGGCCATAAATACAGCGCCGCTGCATGGATTTTGGCGGTACTGCTGCTGTCGCTGAAAATACATGGACCCGTCTGAATGAATGGGCCTTTCGGAGGCCATAAACTCAGCGCCTCTGCATGGATTTTGGCGGTACTGCGGCTGTCGCTGAAAATACATGGACCCGTCTGAATGAATGGGCCTTTCGGAGGCCATAAATCCAGCGCCGCTGCATGGATTTTGGCGGTACTGCGGCTGTCGCTGAAAATACATGGACCCGTCTGAATGAATGGACAAAATATAAATCAGACACTACAGAACACAAGCATAATCCAAGATTACAAAATCATCTCAGCCTTTAAAAGAAACAAAAACCTGAAAGACTACTTAGTAAAAAGTAAATTACCAGAAATCAACATAACACAAACGCAGGGCCCCACATTCTACAAACAAGCCACCACAGTTAGGAACACCGTCACCAACACAAACTACCTAATTAAACAAACAATCACACCTGCTACGGAAAACTGAAAATACATGGACCCGTCTGAATGTATGGGCCTTTCAGAGGCCATAAACTCAGCCAGCGCCGGGCCAGTGTTTGGGGTATTGTGCCCGCCACTAGTGGCTGAATACATAATAATAATAATAATAATAATAATTCCCTTGTATTGTCATTCTGTGTAACAATGTACACAGAACGAAATGTCGATTGCACTGGGCTAGTGTTGAGGGAACGTCGGGCCCTCAAGTTCGGTGGCTTGGAGCGGATTTTTGAGGTACTGCACTCCCATTGGAAATGCATGGGCGCTCCGTCCACTACCATGTAATTCCCTCACAATATCTGCCCCTGCGTGGCCGCGGGATGCTACTGCAGCCCCGTTGGTAATGAATGGGCCTTTCGGAGGCCATAAATACAGCGCCGCTGCATGGATTTTGGCGGTACTGCTGCTGTCGCTGAAAATACATGGACCCGTCTGAATGAATGGGCCTTTCGGAGGCCATAAACTCAGCGCCTCTGCATGGATTTTGGCGGTACTGCGGCTGTCGCTGAAAATACATGGACCCGTCTGAATGAATGGGCCTTTCGGAGGCCATAAATCCAGCGCCGCTGCATGGATTTTGGCGGTACTGCTGCTGTCGTTGAAAATACATGGACCCGTCTGAATGTATGGGCCTTTCGGAGGCCATATACTCAGCGCCGGGCCGGTGTTTGGGGAATCGTGCCCGCCACTAGTGGCTGAATCCCGGGCTAGTGTTGGGGGACTTGTGCCCGCCAATAGTGGCTGAATCCCGGGCTAGTGTTGGGGGACTTGTGCCCGCCAATAGTGGCTGAAATCCGCGCCGGTGTTTGGGGAAATGTGCGCGTATTATCGGGCCGGTGTTTGGGGAATTGCGCGCGTATTATCGGGCCGGTGTTTGGGGAATTGCGCGCGTATTATCGGGCCGGTGTTTGGGGAATTGTGCGCGTATTATCGGGCCGGTGTTTGGGGATTTGCGCGCGTATTATCGGGCCGGTGTTTGGGGAATTGTGCCCGCCACTAGTGGCTGAGAACTTGGCTAGTGTTTGGGGACTTGTGCCCGCCACTAGTGGCTGAAATCCGGGCCGGTGTTTGGGGAATTGTGCGCATATTATCGGGCCGGTGTTTGGGGATATGCGCGCGTATTATCGGACCGGTGTTTGGGGAATTGTGCCCGCCACTAGTGGCTGAATCCCGGGCTAGTGTTGGGGGACTTGTGCCCGCCAATAGTGGCTGAAATCCGCGCCGGTGTTTGGGGAATTGTGCGCGTATTATCGGGCCGGTGTTTGGGGATATGCGCGCGTATTATCGGACCGGTGTTTGGGGAATTGTGCCCGCCACTAGTGGCTGAGAACTTGGCTAGTGTTTGGGGACTTGTGCCCGCCACTAGTGGCTGAAATCCGGGCCGGTGTTTGGGGAATTGTGCGCGTATTATCGGGCCGGTGTTTGGGGATATGCGCGCGTATTATCGGACCGGTGTTTGGGGAATTGTGCCCGCCACTAGTGGCTGAATCCCGGGCTAGTGTTGGGGGACTTGTGCCCGCCAATAGTGGCTGAAATCCGCGCCGGTGTTTGGGGAATTGTGCGCGTATTATCGGGCCGGTGTTTGGGGATATGCGCGCGTATTATCGGACCGGTGTTTGGGGAATTGTGCCCGCCACTAGTGGCTGAATCCCGGGCTAGTGTTTGGGGACTTGTGCCCGCCACTAGTGGCTGAAATCCGCGCCGGTGTTTGGGGAATTGTGCGCGTATTATCGGGCCGGTGTTTGGGGATATGCGCGCGTATTATCGGACCGGTGTTTGGGGAATTGTGCCCGCCACTAGTGGCTGAATCCCGGGCTAGTGTTGGGGGACTTGTGCCCGCCAATAGTGGCTGAAATCCGCGCCGGTGTTTGGGGAATTGTGCGCGTATTATCGGGCCGGTGTTTGGGGATATGCGCGCGTATTATCGGACCGGTGTTTGGGGAATTGTGCCCGCCACTAGTGGCTGAGAACTTGGCTAGTGTTTGGGGACTTGTGCCCGCCACTAGTGGCTGAAATCCGGGCCGGTGTTTGGGGAATTGTGCGCGTATTATCGGGCCGGTGTTTGGGGATATGCGCGCGTATTATCGGACCGGTGTTTGGGGAATCGTGCCCGCCACTAGTGGCTGAATCCCGGGCTAGTGTTGGGGGACTTGTGCCCGCCAATAGTGGCTGAAATCCGCGCCGGTGTTTGGGGAATTGTGCGCGTATTATCGGGCCGGTGTTTGGGGATATGCGCGCGTATTATCGGACCGGTGTTTGGGGAATTGTGCCCGCCACTAGTGGCTGAGAACTTGGCTAGTGTTGGGGGACTTGTGCCCGCCACTAGTGGCTGAAATCCGGGCCGGTGTTTGGGGAATTGTGCGCGTATTATCGGGCCGGTGTTTGGGGATATGCGCGCGTATTATCGGACCGGTGTTTGGGGAATCGTGCCCGCCACTAGTGGCTGAATCCCGGGCTAGTGTTGGGGGACTTGTGCCCGCCAATAGTGGCTGAAATCCGCGCCGGTGTTTGGGGAATTGTGCGCGTATTATCGGGCCGGTGTTTGGGGATATGCGCGCGTATTATCGGACCGGTGTTTGGGGAATTGTGCCCGCCACTAGTGGCTGAGAACTTGGCTAGTGTTTGGGGACTTGTGCCCGCCACTAGTGGCTGAAATCCGGGCCGGTGTTTGGGGAATTGTGCGCGTATTATCGGGCCGGTGTTTGGGGATATGCGCGCGTATTATCGGACCGGTGTTTGGGGAATCGTGCCCGCCACTAGTGGCTGAATCCCGGGCTAGTGTTGGGGGACTTGTGCCCGCCAATAGTGGCTGAAATCCGCGCCGGTGTTTGGGGAATTGTGCGCGTATTATCGGGCCGGTGTTTGGGGATATGCGCGCGTATTATCGGACCGGTGTTTGGGGAATTGTGCCCGCCACTAGTGGCTGAGAACTTGGCTAGTGTTTGGGGACTTGTGCCCGCCACTAGTGGCTGAAATCCGGGCCGGTGTTTGGGGAATTGTGCGCGTATTATCGGGCCGGTGTTTGGGGATATGCGCGCGTATTATCGGACCGGTGTTTGGGGAATCGTGCCCGCCACTAGTGGCTGAATCCCGGGCTAGTGTTGGGGGACTTGTGCCCGCCAATAGTGGCTGAAATCCGCGCCGGTGTTTGGGGAATTGTGCGCGTATTATCGGGCCGGTGTTTGGGGATATGCGCGCGTATTATCGGACCGGTGTTTGGGGAATTGTGCCCGCCACTAGTGGCTGAGAACTTGGCTAGTGTTTGGGGACTTGTGCCCGCCACTAGTGGCTGAAATCCGGGCCGGTGTTTGGGGAATTGTGCGCGTATTATCGGGCCGGTGTTTGGGGATATGCGCGCGTATTATCGGACCGGTGTTTGGGGAATCGTGCCCGCCACTAGTGGCTGAATCCCGGGCTAGTGTTGGGGGACTTGTGCCCGCCAATAGTGGCTGAAATCCGCGCCGGTGTTTGGGGAATTGTGCGCGTATTATCGGGCCGGTGTTTGGGGATATGCGCGCGTATTATCGGACCGGTGTTTGGGGAATCGTGCCCGCCACTAGTGGCTGAATCCCGGGCTAGTGTTGGGGGACTTGTGCCCGCCAATAGTGGCTGAAATCCGCGCCGGTGTTTGGGGATATGCGCGCGTATTATCGGGCCGGTGTTTGGGGATATGCGCGCGTATTATCGGACCGGTGTTTGGGGAATTGTGCGCGTATTATCGGGCCGGTGTTTGGGGATATGCGCGCGTATTATCGGACCGGTGTTTGGGGAATTGTGCCCGCCACTAGTGGCTGAGAACTGGGCTAGTGTTGGGGGACTTGTGCCCTCCAATAGTGGCTGAAATCCGCGCCGGTGTTTGGGGAATTGTGCGCGTATTATCGGGCCGGTGTTTGGGGATATGCGCGCGTATTATCGGACCGGTGTTTGGGGAATCGTGCCCGCCACTAGTGGCTGAATCCCGGGCTAGTGTTGGGGGACTTGTGCCCGCCAATAGTGGCTGAAATCCGCGCCGGTGTTTGGGGAATTGTGCGCGTATTATCGGGCCGGTGTTTGGGGAATTGCGCGCGTATTATCGGGCCGGTGTTTGGGGATATGCGCGCGTATTATCGGACCGGTGTTTGGGGAATCGTGCCCGCCACTAGTGGCTGAATCCCGGGCTAGTGTTGGGGGACTTGTGCCCGCCAATAGTGGCTGAAATCCGCGCCGGTGTTTGGGGATATGCGCGCGTATTATCGGGCCGGTGTTTGGGGATATGCGCGCGTATTATCGGACCGGTGTTTGGGGAATTGTGCGCGTATTATCGGGCCGGTGTTTGGGGATATGCGCGCGTATTATCGGACCGGTGTTTGGGGAATTGTGCCCGCCACTAGTGGCTGAGAACTGGGCTAGTGTTGGGGGACTTGTGCCCTCCAATAGTGGCTGAAATCCGCGCCGGTGTTTGGGGAATTGTGCGCGTATTATCGGGCCGGTGTTTGGGGATATGCGCGCGTATTATCGGACCGGTGTTTGGGGAATCGTGCCCGCCACTAGTGGCTGAATCCCGGGCTAGTGTTGGGGGACTTGTGCCCGCCAATAGTGGCTGAAATCCGCGCCGGTGTTTGGGGAATTGTGCGCGTATTATCGGGCCGGTGTTTGGGGAATTGCGCGCGTATTATCGGGCCGGTGTTTGGGGATATGCGCGCGTATTATCGGACCGGTGTTTGGGGAATCGTGCCCGCCACTAGTGGCTGAATCCCGGGCTAGTGTTGGGGGACTTGTGCCCGCCAATAGTGGCTGAAATCCGCGCCGGTGTTTGGGGATATGCGCGCGTATTATCGGGCCGGTGTTTGGGGATATGCGCGCGTATTATCGGACCGGTGTTTGGGGAATTGCGCGCGTATTATCGGGCCGGTGTTTGGGGATATGCGCGCGTATTATCGGACCGGTGTTTGGGGAATCGTGCCCGCCACTAGTGGCTGAATCCCGGGCTAGTGTTGGGGGACTTGTGCCCGCCAATAGTGGCTGAAATCCGCGCCGGTGTTTGGGGATATGCGCGCGTATTATCGGGCCGGTGTTTGGGGATATGCGCGCGTATTATCGGACCGGTGTTTGGGGAATTGTGCGCGTATTATCGGGCCGGTGTTTGGGGATATGCGCGCGTATTATCGGACCGGTGTTTGGGGAATTGTGCCCGCCACTAGTGGCTGAGAACTGGGCTAGTGTTGGGGGACTTGTGCCCTCCAATAGTGGCTGAAATCCGCGCCGGTGTTTGGGGAATTGTGCGCGTATTATCGGGCCGGTGTTTGGGGATATGCGCGCGTATTATCGGACCGGTGTTTGGGGAATCGTGCCCGCCACTAGTGGCTGAATCCCGGGCTAGTGTTGGGGGACTTGTGCCCGCCAATAGTGGCTGAGAACTTGGCTAGTGTTGGGGGACTTGTGCCCGCCACTAGTGGCTGAAATCCGCGCCGGTGTTTGGGGAATTGTGCGCGTATTATCGGGCCGGTGTTTGGGGAATCGTGCCCGCCACTAGTGGCTGAATCCCGGGCTAGTGTTGGGGGACTTGTGCCCGCCAATAGTGGCTGAAATCCGCGCCGGTGTTTGGGGAATTGTGCGCGTATTATCGGGCCGGTGTTTGGGGATATGCGCGCGTATTATCGGACCGGTGTTTGGGGAATCGTGCCCGCCACTAGTGGCTGAATCCCGGGCTAGTGTTGGGGGACTTGTGCCCGCCAATAGTGGCTGAAATCCGCGCCGGTGTTTGGGGAATTGTGCGCGTATTATCGGGCCGGTGTTTGGGGATATGCGCGCGTATTATCGGGCCGGTGTTTGGGGATATGCGCGCGTATTATCGGACCGGTGTTTGGGGAATCGTGCCCGCCACTAGTGGCTGAATCCCGGGCTAGTGTTGGGGGACTTGTGCCCGCCAATAGTGGCTGAAATCCGCGCCGGTGTTTGGGGAATTGTGCGCGTATTATCGGGCCGGTGTTTGGGGATATGCGCGCGTATTATCGGACCGGTGTTTGGGGAATCGTGCCCGCCACTAGTGGCTGAATCCCGGGCTAGTGTTGGGGGACTTGTGCCCGCCAATAGTGGCTGAAATCCGCGCCGGTGTTTGGGGAATTGTGCGCGTATTATCGGGCCGGTGTTTGGGGATATGCGCGCGTATTATCGGACCGGTGTTTGGGGAATTGTGCCCGCCACTAGTGGCTGAGAACTGGGCTAGTGTTGGGGGACTTGTGCCCTCCAATAGTGGCTGAAATCCGGGCTAGTGTTGAGGGACTTGTGCCCGCCAATAGTGGCTGAAATCCGCGCCGGTGTTTGGGGAATTGTGCGCGTATTATCGGGCCGGTGTTTGGGGATATGCGCGCGTATTATCGGACCGGTGTTTGGGGAATCGTGCCCGCCACTAGTGGCTGAGAACTTGGCTAGTGTTTGGGGACTTGTGCCCGCCACTAGTGGCTGAAATCCGCGCCGGTGTTTGGGGAATTGTGCGCGTATTATCGGGCCGGTGTTTGGGGATATGCGCGCGTATTATCGGACCGGTGTTTGGGGAATTGTGCCCGCCACTAGTGGCTGAGAACTTGGCTAGTGTTTGGGGACTTGTGCCCGCCACTAGTGGCTGAAATCCGGGCCGGTGTTTGGGGAATTGTGCGCGTTTTATCGGGCCGGTGTTTGGGGATATGCGCGCGTATTATCGGACCGGTGTTTGGGGAATCGTGCCCGCCACTAGTGGCTGAATCCCGGGCTAGTGTTGGGGGACTTGTGCCCGCCAATAGTGGCTGAATCCCGGGCTAGTGTTGGGGGACTTGTGCCCGCCAATAGTGGCTGAAATCCGCGCCGGTGTTTGGGGAATTGTGCGCGTATTATCGGGCCGGTGTTTGGGGATATGCGCGCGTATTATCGGACCGGTGTTTGGGGAATTGTGCCCGCCACTAGTGGCTGAGAACTTGGCTAGTGTTTGGGGACTTGTGCCCGCCACTAGTGGCTGAAATCCGGGCCGGTGTTTGGGGAATTGTGCGCGTATTATCGGGCCGGTGTTTGGGGATATGCGCGCGTATTATCGGACCGGTGTTTGGGGAATCGTGCCCGCCACTAGTGGCTGAATCCCGGGCTAGTGTTGGGGGA
>NW_028283140.1:120000-160000 GCF_059441175.1 Urocampus carinirostris
GGCGACCCTCGCCGAGAGCAGCCCCGCGCCGCACGGACACGCGACACCGACGGGCGGACGGACGCCGAGGCGCCGACCGGGACCTTTACCTGAGGAGGGCGCCGAGCGCCGCCGCCATACGGGCCGCCGCGCGGAGCCGCGCGCGCGGAGCACCTTCTCGGTATGCTAAGTACCAGCCGTACTCACCGGCAGCCGAGAAGCACCTCCGGACGCGCGGACGCGCGACACCGACGGGCGGACGGACACGGAGCGCCGCCCGAGTCTGTATTTGAGGGTACGAAGGGACGGGGGTCCCTGCGAAACCCCAGCCGCGGAGTGGGCGGGGAGACGGGTCGCGCGCCACCCGCCGGGCGGACCGGCGGAATGTCGCGGAGGGCCCGAGCCTCGCCCGCGCGGACCGGGTTCTCGCGCCACCCGCCGGACGGACCGGCGGAATGTCGCGGAGGGCCCGGCCCGCGTCCGATCGATTGGAAAGCGCCGCTCAGACAGGCGTGGCCCCGGGGTAAAACCGGGGCCGCAATGTGCGTTCAAAGTGTCGATGATCAATGTGTCCTGCAAATCACATTAGTTCTCGCAGCTAGCTGCGTTCTTCATCGACGCACGAGCCGAGTGATCCACCGCTAAGAGTCGTACGTTTGGGCCCTTTTACGTCCGCCCGGGACGATCGGAGACAAATTCACGACAGGGTTTGTACCGGAGACGAACGCGCCGCGGGTGCCGTTCGGTCGCTCCCGCGAGCGAGCCCCTAACCCGCGGCGCGGTTACCGACGGGCGCGATACGCGCGACGCCGCGACGAGCCGAGCGGGTCGGGCGCGCGGCGCTGAGGCCGGCGCCCGGCGTCTCCCGCTCGGGGCCGCGACGGCGCCCGAGACGTGCGTCGGCCCGGGTAGGTCGGGCGCTCGGCGCTGAGGCCGGCGCCCGGCGTCTCCCGCTCGGGCCTGACACGACTCGGCGACCGGACTCGCCGGGTAGGTCGGGGGCTCGGCGCTGAGGCCGGCCCCCGGCGTCTCCTACCCGGACCCCGGAAGGCCATCCGACTTGGAAGCCCCGCCGCGCCGCGAAGCGACGCTTTGGGTGTTGCTACCCGTCAGCGAGTGGGTTTGGTTTACAAGGGCGGCGCGACCGCGCTGACACCGAGGGGGGACTGGCCCCCGACCCGGCCGCGGCCTGCCCGGACTATGGATGGACAGAGGAGACCGCGGCGGACCGCGCGGAACCGAACCCCCGGTGTCCGGAGCCCCGGGAGGGACTCCGGTGTCCGGGGGCCGGCCCACGCGCGCGCTACGCGGCCCCTCGAGGGCTCCGGCCGACGGACGCGTTTGGCCGGGGAAAAAGGTAGCCGGTGGGAGCACCGTTTCGTCGCCCTGAACCTTCGTCTCGGGCGGGCGTCCCGACGCCGCCGCCATACGGCCGTTGTGATCCGTGCGGGGATCCGCTTGCTCGGCGACCCTCGCCGAGAGCAGCCCCGCGCCGCACGGACACGCGACACCGACGGGCGGACGGACGCCGGGGCGCCGGCCCGAACCGTTACCTTTAAAGGACGGGAGGTCGTCGAGGCGAGTGCCGCCCCGGAAGCGCGCGCCGGAAGCGCGAGAACCGCGCCGAGCTAGGGTCGTCGGCAGAGGGGGATTCCCCGGTTACGGGGGTCCCGCGCACGGCCGCCGCCTTTCGCCCGTCGCTGGCGGTCGCCTGTCGTCGCGCCGCGCCGCGCTACTGGGGTCGTCGGACGAGCGCGCTACCCCGCTCGCACGGAGGTAGCGCGACATCGCCCGCCGCCTTTTCTCGCGTCGCGCCGCGCCGCGTGGCGCCCGCCGAACTCGCTCCGACGCGCGGCCCGGGAGTGACCCGCGCCGCGCCCCCCGTCCCGTCCCGTCCCGGTCTACCCTCTTCCTCCGCCTGCGACGACCCGCCGCCCTCGGCGTCTGGCTCGTCGGGGGTGTACCGAGGCGGATCTGCTGCCGCTCGTACGTTAATGATCCTTCTGCAGGTTCACCTACAGAAACCTTGTTACGACTTTTACTTCCTCTAGATAGTCAAGTTCGACCGTCTTCTGGCACACCGCCGGAGCCGGGGCCGGCCCCGGCGGGGACTATCCGAGGACCTCACTAAGCCATCCGATCGGTAGTAGCGACGGGCGGTGTGTACAAAGGGCAGGGACTTAATCAACGCAGGCTAATGACCCGCGCTTACTGGGAATTCCTCGTTGGTGGGAAATAATTGCAATCCCCAGGCCCTGTCACGAGCGGGGTTCATAGGATTACCCGCGCCTGCCGGCGCGGGGATAGACGACGCGCTTATACGCTCAGTGTGGCGCGCGTGCAGCCCCGGACATCTAAGGGCATCACAGACCTGTTATTGCTCATTCTCGTGTGGCTGAGAGCCACTTGTCCCTCTAAGAAGTTTTCTGCCGCCGACCGCGCGGGGGGCCGCGGTACTATTTAGTATGTTTGAGTCTCGTTCGTTATCGGAATTAACCAGACAAATCGCTCCACCAACTACGAACGGCCATGCACCACCACCCACGGTATCGAGAAAGAGCCTTCAATCTGTCAATCCTTTCCGTGTCCGGGCCGGGTGAGGTTTCCCGTGTTGAGTCAAATTAAGCCGCATGCTCCACTCCTGGTGGTGCCCTTCCGTCAATTCCTTTAAGTTTCAGCTTTGCAACAATACTCCCCCCGGAACCCAGACACTTGGTCGGTTTCCCGGGTGCTGCTCGGCGGGTCATGGGAATAACGCCGCCGGATCGCGAGTCGGCATCGTTTATGGTCGGAACTAGGACGGTATCTGATCGTCTTCGAACCTCCGACTTTCGTTCTTGATTAATGAAAACATTCTTGGCAAATGCTTTCGCTCTCGTCCGTCTTGCGCCGGTCCAAGAATTTCACCTCTAGCGGCGCAGTACGAATGCCCCCGGCCGTCCCTCTTAATCATGGCCCCAGTTCATGACAACCCACAAAATAGAACCGGAGTCCTATTCCATTATTCCCAGCTGCGATATGCAGGGGCGGCCGTGTGGCCTGCTTTGAACACTCTAATTTCCTCAAAGTAAACGCTTCGGGCCCCGCGAGTGACACCCAGCGAAGGGCATCACGGGGGCTTTTGCCGAGAGGCAGGGGCTGGGACAGACGGATGCACGCCTCGCGGCGGACCGTCAGCTCGCGTCCCGGGGTCCAACTAGGAGCTTTTTAACTGCAGCAACTTTAAAATACGCTATTGGAGCTGGAATTACCGCGGCTGCTGGCACCAGACTTGCCCTCCAATGGATGCTGGCCGATGGGTTTGTGTTCGGCTCATTCCAATTACGGAGACTCGAACGAGTCCCGTATTGTTATTTTTCGTCACTACCTCCCCGTGTCGGGAGTGGGTAATTTGCGCGCCTGCTGCCTTCCTTGGATGTGGTAGCCGTTTCTCATGCTCCCTCTCCGGAATCGAACCCTGATTCCCCGTTACCCGTGGTCACCATGGTAGGCGCAGAGTCTACCATCGAAAGTTGATAGGGCAGACATTCGAATGAGTCGTCGCCGCCTCGGGTGGGCGAGCGATCGGCACGAGGTTATCCTGAGTCAACACAAAGGGGGGGCCGGGCCGGCGGAACGAGGACCGGCGCGCGCGGAGCCGCCCGCGCCGCTTACGCCCCCGCCCGGAGAGGCGGAGGCCGGACGCGGGGGACGCGCGCGACGGCTGAGCCCCCGCCCGCCGGACACCGCGTGGGTTTTTGTGTCTGATAAATGCACGCGTCCCCGGGGCGAGGCCGGAGCCCCGCCCGCGAGTCGGCGCTCGTTTGCATGTATTAGCTCTGGATTTGCCACAGTTATCCAAGTAACGGTGGAGCGATCAAAGGAACCATAACTGATTTAATGAGCCGTTCGCAGTTTCACTGTACTGGCCATTCGTACTTAGACATGCATGGCTTAATCTTGAAAACAAGCATATGCTACTGGCAGGATCAACCAGAGTGCGTCTGCCGCCGGGGGGGCGCTGCTGGTGGCGGTGCGGCCCTGGTCCGGGACGAGGCTGTGGCTACAGCCGGGCCCGGGGGGCCGCGCGACACTCGTATACGTTCGGACGGGCTGACGAGCGGGTGTCGTGAAACGATGTTTCGCGCGGAGCCCTAGCACGCGTGGCGTCGGGCTCCGCGACGGTCGGACGTCTGGGTGTGGCTCGAGACGGAAGCTCGACCTCGGTTCGTCTTGGTTCTGCCGCCAAAAGGTTCACGCCGAGGCATGGTTTCGCAAGAGGGCCCCGCGAGTGCCAGCCGTGGATCCCGCCTCACTCGTAACTCGTATCGGATTCGTCCGGCCTCACTTTCGTTCGCACATCGGACAGTTATACGTGTGCTTTAGTAGCTTCCGTTCCCTCTTAGTGAGGCCGTCCGTACGTACCGCCCCAGCTCTTTCTGAGGCGGGTATCCACTCGGCTCGGGGGGGCCCAACGTTTGCCTAGTATCCTCGGCGCTGGAGCTTGACCCGCAAAGCCGGAGGAGCCGCACGCCCGAACACCGGCTTGCGCCGGCCGACGTGGGCCCTCCGAGGCGGGTCTCGTGTGCCAATCGCTCAGTTGGGGAACCGGCAGGCCCGTGGGCCGACGCCGGCTCACCCGGGGGTGAAGGGTGCTTCGATGGAGGCCCCCTGTCAGCCTCCGCGGAAGTCCGGCTTCAATACTTTAAAGTTTGAAAAACTTAGACATTTTTCGAGAACCGGAGCTTAGAGGGGTACATGCAAAAGCCAGGGCCGCGGGAAGCGCCCTAAATACTTCAATACTTTAAAATTTGAAAAACTTAGAAATTTTTCGAGAACCGGCATCTTCCCTCGGTAATTGCGAGATGCGAGGCCGCCCCTAGCCTCTGCTCTGTCGGACTCAATGGTCACGGGTGGCCGCTGATTAGCCCTGGTGCTCACCTCTCAAAATTGCGAGTCCCTAATATAATTCTGGCTGTCGGCTGGAGAAGGGGGTATAAAATCGGCACTTGAGGGAACGCCGGGCCCTCAAGATCGGGGCCATCTAGCGGATTTTTGAGGTACTGCACTCCCATTGGAAATGCATTGGCCATACATGGGCGCTCCGTCCACTACAATGTAATTCCCTCACAATATCTGCCCCCGCGTGGCCGCGCGATGCTACTGCTGCCCCGTTGGGAATGAATGGGCCTTTCGGAGGCCATAAATACAGCGCCGCTGCATGGATTTTGGCGGTACTGCGGCTGTCGTTGAAAATACATGGACCCGTCTGAATGAATGGGCCTTTCGGATTCCATAAACCCAGCGCCGCTGCATGGATTTTGGCGGTACTGCGGCTGTCGCTGAAAATACATGGACCCGTCTGAATGAATGGGCCTTTCGGAGGCCATAAACTCAGCGCCGCTGCATGGATTTTGGCGGTACTGCGGCTGTCGCTGAAAATACATGGACCCGTCTGAATGAATGGACAAAATATAAATCAGACACTACAGAACACAAGCATAATCCAAGATTACAAAATCATCTCAGCCTTTAAAAGAAACAAAAACCTGAAAGACTACTTAGTAAAAAGTAAATTACCAGAAATCAACATAACACAAACGCAGGGCCCCACATTCTACAAACAAGCCACCACAGTTAGGAACACCGTCACCAACACAAACTACCTAATTAAACAAACAATCACACCTGCTACGGAAAACTGAAAATACATGGACCCGTCTGAATGTATGGGCCTTTCGGAGGCCATAAACTCAGCCAGCGCCGGGCCAGTGTTTGGGGTATTGTGCCCGCCACTAGTGGCTGAATACATAATAATAATAATAATAATAATAATTCCCTTGTATTGTCATTCTGTGTAACAATGTACACAGAACGAAATGTCGATTGCACTGGGCTAGTGTTGAGGGAACGTCGGGCCCTCAAGTTCGGTGGCTTGGAGCGGATTTTTGAGGTACTGCACTCCCATTGGAAATGCATGGGCGCTCCGTCCACTACAATGTAATTCCCTCACAATATCTGCCCCCGCGTGGCCGCGCGATGCTACTGCTGCCCCGTTGGGAATGAATGGGCCTTTCGGAGGCCATAAATACAGCGCCGCTGCATGGATTTTGGCGGTACTGCGGCTGTCGTTGAAAATACATGGACCCGTCTGAATGAATGGGCCTTTCGGATTCCATAAACCCAGCGCCGCTGCATGGATTTTGGCGGTACTGCGGCTGTCGCTGAAAATACATGGACCCGTCTGAATGAATGGGCCTTTCGGAGGCCATAAACTCAGCGCCGCTGCATGGATTTTGGCGGTACTGCGGCTGTCGCTGAAAATACATGGACCCGTCTGAATGAATGGACAAAATATAAATCAGACACTACAGAACACAAGCATAATCCAAGATTACAAAATCATCTCAGCCTTTAAAAGAAACAAAAACCTGAAAGACTACTTAGTAAAAAGTAAATTACCAGAAATCAACATAACACAAACGCAGGGCCCCACATTCTACAAAAAAGCCACCACAGTTAGGAACACCGTCACCAACACAAACTACCTAATTAAACAAACAATCACACCTGCTACGGAAAACTGAAAATACATGGACCCGTCTGAATGTATGGGCCTTTCGGAGGCCATAAACTCAGCCAGCGCCGGGCCAGTGTTTGGGGTATTGTGCCCGCCACTAGTGGCTGAATACATAATAATAATAATAATAATAATAATTCCCTTGTATTGTCATTCTGTGTAACAATGTACACAGAACGAAATGTCGATTGCACTGGGCTAGTGTTGAGGGAACGTCGGGCCCTCAAGTTCGGTGGCTTGGAGCGGATTTTTGAGGTACTGCACTCCCATTGGAAATGCATGGGCGCTCCGTCCACTACAATGTAATTCCCTCACAATATCTGCCCCCGCGTGGCCGCGCGATGCTACTGCTGCCCCGTTGGGAATGAATGGGCCTTTCGGAGGCCATAAATACAGCGCCGCTGCATGGATTTTGGCGGTACTGCGGCTGTCGTTGAAAATACATGGACCCGTCTGAATGAATGGGCCTTTCGGATTCCATAAACCCAGCGCCGCTGCATGGATTTTGGCGGTACTGCGGCTGTCGCTGAAAATACATGGACCCGTCTGAATGAATGGGCCTTTCGGAGGCCATAAACTCAGCGCCGCTGCATGGATTTTGGCGGTACTGCGGCTGTCGCTGAAAATACATGGACCCGTCTGAATGAATGGACAAAATATAAATCAGACACTACAGAACACAAGCATAATCCAAGATTACAAAATCATCTCAGCCTTTAAAAGAAACAAAAACCTGAAAGACTACTTAGTAAAAAGTAAATTACCAGAAATCAACATAACACAAACGCAGGGCCCCACATTCTACAAACAAGCCACCACAGTTAGGAACACCGTCACCAACACAAACTACCTAATTAAACAAACAATCACACCTGCTACGGAAAACTGAAAATACATGGACCCGTCTGAATGTATGGGCCTTTCGGAGGCCATAAACTCAGCCAGCGCCGGGCCAGTGTTTGGGGTATTGTGCCCGCCACTAGTGGCTGAATACATAATAATAATAATAATAATAATAATTCCCTTGTATTGTCATTCTGTGTAACAATGTACACAGAACGAAATGTCGATTGCACTGGGCTAGTGTTGAGGGAACGTCGGGCCCTCAAGTTCGGTGGCTTGGAGCGGATTTTTGAGGTACTGCACTCCCATTGGAAATGCATGGGCGCTCCGTCCACTACAATGTAATTCCCTCACAATATCTGCCCCCGCGTGGCCGCGCGATGCTACTGCTGCCCCGTTGGGAATGAATGGGCCTTTCGGAGGCCATAAATACAGCGCCGCTGCATGGATTTTGGCGGTACTGCGGCTGTCGTTGAAAATACATGGACCCGTCTGAATGAATGGGCCTTTCGGATTCCATAAACCCAGCGCCGCTGCATGGATTTTGGCGGTACTGCGGCTGTCGCTGAAAATACATGGACCCGTCTGAATGAATGGGCCTTTCGGAGGCCATAAACTCAGCGCCGCTGCATGGATTTTGGCGGTACTGCGGCTGTCGCTGAAAATACATGGACCCGTCTGAATGAATGGACAAAATATAAATCAGACACTACAGAACACAAGCATAATCCAAGATTACAAAATCATCTCAGCCTTTAAAAGAAACAAAAACCTGAAAGACTACTTAGTAAAAAGTAAATTACCAGAAATCAACATAACACAAACGCAGGGCCCCACATTCTACAAACAAGCCACCACAGTTAGGAACACCGTCACCAACACAAACTACCTAATTAAACAAACAATCACACCTGCTACGGAAAACTGAAAATACATGGACCCGTCTGAATGTATGGGCCTTTCGGAGGCCATAAACTCAGCCAGCGCCGGGCCAGTGTTTGGGGTATTGTGCCCGCCACTAGTGGCTGAATACATAATAATAATAATAATAATAATAATTCCCTTGTATTGTCATTCTGTGTAACAATGTACACAGAACGAAATGTCGATTGCACTGGGCTAGTGTTGAGGGAACGTCGGGCCCTCAAGTTCGGTGGCTTGGAGCGGATTTTTGAGGTACTGCACTCCCATTGGAAATGCATGGGCGCTCCGTCCACTACAATGTAATTCCCTCACAATATCTGCCCCCGCGTGGCCGCGCGATGCTACTGCTGCCCCGTTGGGAATGAATGGGCCTTTCGGAGGCCATAAATACAGCGCCGCTGCATGGATTTTGGCGGTACTGCGGCTGTCGTTGAAAATACATGGACCCGTCTGAATGAATGGGCCTTTCGGATTCCATAAACCCAGCGCCGCTGCATGGATTTTGGCGGTACTGCGGCTGTCGCTGAAAATACATGGACCCGTCTGAATGAATGGACAAAATATAAATCAGACACTACAGAACACAAGCATAATCCAAGATTACAAAATCATCTCAGCCTTTAAAAGAAACAAAAACCTGAAAGACTACTTAGTAAAAAGTAAATTACCAGAAATCAACATAACACAAACGCAGGGCCCCACATTCTACAAACAAGCCACCACAGTTAGGAACACCGTCACCAACACAAACTACCTAATTAAACAAACAATCACACCTGCTACGGAAAACTGAAAATACATGGACCCGTCTGAATGTATGGGCCTTTCGGAGGCCATAAACTCAGCCAGCGCCGGGCCAGTGTTTGGGGTATTGTGCCCGCCACTAGTGGCTGAATACATAATAATAATAATAATAATAATAATTCCCTTGTATTGTCATTCTGTGTAACAATGTACACAGAACGAAATGTCGATTGCACTGGGCTAGTGTTGAGGGAACGTCGGGCCCTCAAGTTCGGTGGCTTGGAGCGGATTTTTGAGGTACTGCACTCCCATTGGAAATGCATGGGCGCTCCGTCCACTACAATGTAATTCCCTCACAATATCTGCCCCCGCGTGGCCGCGCGATGCTACTGCTGCCCCGTTGGGAATGAATGGGCCTTTCGGAGGCCATAAATACAGCGCCGCTGCATGGATTTTGGCGGTACTGCTGCTGTCGCTGAAAATACATGGACCCGTCTGAATGAATGGGCCTTTCGGAGGCCATAAACTCAGCGCCTCTGCATGGATTTTGGCGGTACTGCGGCTGTCGCTGAAAATACATGGACCCGTCTGAATGAATGGGCCTTTCGGAGGCCATAAATCCAGCGCCGCTGCATGGATTTTGGCGGTACTGCGGCTGTCGCTGAAAATACATGGACCTGTCTGAATGAATGGACAAAATATAAATCAGACACTACAGAACACAAGCATAATCCAAGATTACAAAATCATCTCAGCCTTTAAAAGAAACAAAAACCTGAAAGACTACTTAGTAAAAAGTAAATTACCAGAAATCAACATAACACAAACGCAGGGCCCCACATTCTACAAACAAGCCACCACAGTTAGGAACACCGTCACCAACACAAACTACCTAATTAAACAAACAATCACACCTGCTACGGAAAACTGAAAATACATGGACCCGTCTGAATGTATGGGCCTTTCGGAGGCCATAAACTCAGCCAGCGCCGGGCCAGTGTTTGGGGTATTGTGCCCGCCACTAGTGGCTGAATACATAATAATAATAATAATAATAATAATAATTCCCTTGTATTGTCATTCTGTGTAACAATGTACACAGAACGAAATGTCGATTGCACTGGGCTAGTGTTGAGGGAACGTCGGGCCCTCAAGTTCGGTGGCTTGGAGCGGATTTTTGAGGTACTGCACTCCCATTGGAAATGCATGGGCGCTCCGTCCACTACCATGTAATTCCCTCACAATATCTGCCCCTGCGTGGCCGCGGGATGCTACTGCAGCCCCGTTGGTAATGAATGGGCCTTTCGGAGGCCATAAATACAGCGCCGCTGCATGGATTTTGGCGGTACTGCTGCTGTCGCTGAAAATACATGGACCCGTCTGAATGAATGGGCCTTTCGGAGGCCATAAACTCAGCGCCTCTGCATGGATTTTGGCGGTACTGCGGCTGTCGCTGAAAATACATGGACCCGTCTGAATGAATGGGCCTTTCGGAGGCCATAAATCCAGCGCCGCTGCATGGATTTTGGCGGTACTGCGGCTGTCGCTGAAAATACATGGACCCGTCTGAATGAATGGACAAAATATAAATCAGACACTACAGAACACAAGCATAATCCAAGATTACAAAATCATCTCAGCCTTTAAAAGAAACAAAAACCTGAAAGACTACTTAGTAAAAAGTAAATTACCAGAAATCAACATAACACAAACGCAGGGCCCCACATTCTACAAACAAGCCACCACAGTTAGGAACACCGTCACCAACACAAACTACCTAATTAAACAAACAATCACACCTGCTACGGAAAACTGAAAATACATGGACCCGTCTGAATGTATGGGCCTTTCAGAGGCCATAAACTCAGCCAGCGCCGGGCCAGTGTTTGGGGTATTGTGCCCGCCACTAGTGGCTGAATACATAATAATAATAATAATAATAATAATTCCCTTGTATTGTCATTCTGTGTAACAATGTACACAGAACGAAATGTCGATTGCACTGGGCTAGTGTTGAGGGAACGTCGGGCCCTCAAGTTCGGTGGCTTGGAGCGGATTTTTGAGGTACTGCACTCCCATTGGAAATGCATGGGCGCTCCGTCCACTACCATGTAATTCCCTCACAATATCTGCCCCTGCGTGGCCGCGGGATGCTACTGCAGCCCCGTTGGTAATGAATGGGCCTTTCGGAGGCCATAAATACAGCGCCGCTGCATGGATTTTGGCGGTACTGCTGCTGTCGCTGAAAATACATGGACCCGTCTGAATGAATGGGCCTTTCGGAGGCCATAAACTCAGCGCCTCTGCATGGATTTTGGCGGTACTGCGGCTGTCGCTGAAAATACATGGACCCGTCTGAATGAATGGGCCTTTCGGAGGCCATAAATCCAGCGCCGCTGCATGGATTTTGGCGGTACTGCGGCTGTCGCTGAAAATACATGGACCCGTCTGAATGAATGGACAAAATATAAATCAGACACTACAGAACACAAGCATAATCCAAGATTACAAAATCATCTCAGCCTTTAAAAGAAACAAAAACCTGAAAGACTACTTAGTAAAAAGTAAATTACCAGAAATCAACATAACACAAACGCAGGGCCCCACATTCTACAAACAAGCCACCACAGTTAGGAACACCGTCACCAACACAAACTACCTAATTAAACAAACAATCACACCTGCTACGGAAAACTGAAAATACATGGACCCGTCTGAATGTATGGGCCTTTCGGAGGCCATAAACTCAGCCAGCGCCGGGCCAGTGTTTGGGGTATTGTGCCCGCCACTAGTGGCTGAATACATAATAATAATAATAATAATAATAATTCCCTTGTATTGTCATTCTGTGTAACAATGTACACAGAACGAAATGTCGATTGCACTGGGCTAGTGTTGAGGGAACGTCGGGCCCTCAAGTTCGGTGGCTTGGAGCGGATTTTTGAGGTACTGCACTCCCATTGGAAATGCATGGGCGCTCCGTCCACTACCATGTAATTCCCTCACAATATCTGCCCCTGCGTGGCCGCGGGATGCTACTGCAGCCCCGTTGGTAATGAATGGGCCTTTCGGAGGCCATAAATACAGCGCCGCTGCATGGATTTTGGCGGTACTGCTGCTGTCGCTGAAAATACATGGACCCGTCTGAATGAATGGGCCTTTCGGAGGCCATAAACTCAGCGCCTCTGCATGGATTTTGGCGGTACTGCGGCTGTCGCTGAAAATACATGGACCCGTCTGAATGAATGGGCCTTTCGGAGGCCATAAATCCAGCGCCGCTGCATGGATTTTGGCGGTACTGCGGCTGTCGCTGAAAATACATGGACCCGTCTGAATGAATGGACAAAATATAAATCAGACACTACAGAACACAAGCATAATCCAAGATTACAAAATCATCTCAGCCTTTAAAAGAAACAAAAACCTGAAAGACTACTTAGTAAAAAGTAAATTACCAGAAATCAACATAACACAAACGCAGGGCCCCACATTCTACAAACAAGCCACCACAGTTAGGAACACCGTCACCAACACAAACTACCTAATTAAACAAACAATCACACCTGCTACGGAAAACTGAAAATACATGGACCCGTCTGAATGTATGGGCCTTTCGGAGGCCATAAACTCAGCCAGCGCCGGGCCAGTGTTTGGGGTATTGTGCCCGCCACTAGTGGCTGAATACATAATAATAATAATAATAATAATAATTCCCTTGTATTGTCATTCTGTGTAACAATGTACACAGAACGAAATGTCGATTGCACTGGGCTAGTGTTGAGGGAACGTCGGGCCCTCAAGTTCGGTGGCTTGGAGCGGATTTTTGAGGTACTGCACTCCCATTGGAAATGCATGGGCGCTCCGTCCACTACCATGTAATTCCCTCACAATATCTGCCCCTGCGTGGCCGCGGGATGCTACTGCAGCCCCGTTGGTAATGAATGGGCCTTTCGGAGGCCATAAATACAGCGCCGCTGCATGGATTTTGGCGGTACTGCTGCTGTCGCTGAAAATACATGGACCCGTCTGAATGAATGGGCCTTTCGGAGGCCATAAACTCAGCGCCTCTGCATGGATTTTGGCGGTACTGCGGCTGTCGCTGAAAATACATGGACCCGTCTGAATGAATGGGCCTTTCGGAGGCCATAAATCCAGCGCCGCTGCATGGATTTTGGCGGTACTGCGGCTGTCGCTGAAAATACATGGACCCGTCTGAATGAATGGACAAAATATAAATCAGACACTACAGAACACAAGCATAATCCAAGATTACAAAATCATCTCAGCCTTTAAAAGAAACAAAAACCTGAAAGACTACTTAGTAAAAAGTAAATTACCAGAAATCAACATAACACAAACGCAGGGCCCCACATTCTACAAACAAGCCACCACAGTTAGGAACACCGTCACCAACACAAACTACCTAATTAAACAAACAATCACACCTGCTACGGAAAACTGAAAATACATGGACCCGTCTGAATGTATGGGCCTTTCGGAGGCCATAAACTCAGCCAGCGCCGGGCCAGTGTTTGGGGTATTGTGCCCGCCACTAGTGGCTGAATACATAATAATAATAATAATAATAATAATTCCCTTGTATTGTCATTCTGTGTAACAATGTACACAGAACGAAATGTCGATTGCACTGGGCTAGTGTTGAGGGAACGTCGGGCCCTCAAGTTCGGTGGCTTGGAGCGGATTTTTGAGGTACTGCACTCCCATTGGAAATGCATGGGCGCTCCGTCCACTACCATGTAATTCCCTCACAATATCTGCCCCTGCGTGGCCGCGGGATGCTACTGCAGCCCCGTTGGTAATGAATGGGCCTTTCGGAGGCCATAAATACAGCGCCGCTGCATGGATTTTGGCGGTACTGCTGCTGTCGCTGAAAATACATGGACCCGTCTGAATGAATGGGCCTTTCGGAGGCCATAAACTCAGCGCCTCTGCATGGATTTTGGCGGTACTGCGGCTGTCGCTGAAAATACATGGACCCGTCTGAATGAATGGGCCTTTCGGAGGCCATAAATCCAGCGCCGCTGCATGGATTTTGGCGGTACTGCGGCTGTCGCTGAAAATACATGGACCCGTCTGAATGAATGGACAAAATATAAATCAGACACTACAGAACACAAGCATAATCCAAGATTACAAAATCATCTCAGCCTTTAAAAGAAACAAAAACCTGAAAGACTACTTAGTAAAAAGTAAATTACCAGAAATCAACATAACACAAACGCAGGGCCCCACATTCTACAAACAAGCCACCACAGTTAGGAACACCGTCACCAACACAAACTACCTAATTAAACAAACAATCACACCTGCTACGGAAAACTGAAAATACATGGACCCGTCTGAATGTATGGGCCTTTCGGAGGCCATAAACTCAGCCAGCGCCGGGCCAGTGTTTGGGGTATTGTGCCCGCCACTAGTGGCTGAATACATAATAATAATAATAATAATAATAATTCCCTTGTATTGTCATTCTGTGTAACAATGTACACAGAACGAAATGTCGATTGCACTGGGCTAGTGTTGAGGGAACGTCGGGCCCTCAAGTTCGGTGGCTTGGAGCGGATTTTTGAGGTACTGCACTCCCATTGGAAATGCATGGGCGCTCCGTCCACTACCATGTAATTCCCTCACAATATCTGCCCCTGCGTGGCCGCGGGATGCTACTGCAGCCCCGTTGGTAATGAATGGGCCTTTCGGAGGCCATAAATACAGCGCCGCTGCATGGATTTTGGCGGTACTGCTGCTGTCGCTGAAAATACATGGACCCGTCTGAATGAATGGGCCTTTCGGAGGCCATAAACTCAGCGCCTCTGCATGGATTTTGGCGGTACTGCGGCTGTCGCTGAAAATACATGGACCCGTCTGAATGAATGGGCCTTTCGGAGGCCATAAATCCAGCGCCGCTGCATGGATTTTGGCGGTACTGCGGCTGTCGCTGAAAATACATGGACCCGTCTGAATGAATGGACAAAATATAAATCAGACACTACAGAACACAAGCATAATCCAAGATTACAAAATCATCTCAGCCTTTAAAAGAAACAAAAACCTGAAAGACTACTTAGTAAAAAGTAAATTACCAGAAATCAACATAACACAAACGCAGGGCCCCACATTCTACAAACAAGCCACCACAGTTAGGAACACCGTCACCAACACAAACTACCTAATTAAACAAACAATCACACCTGCTACGGAAAACTGAAAATACATGGACCCGTCTGAATGTATGGGCCTTTCGGAGGCCATAAACTCAGCCAGCGCCGGGCCAGTGTTTGGGGTATTGTGCCCGCCACTAGTGGCTGAATACATAATAATAATAATAATAATAATAATTCCCTTGTATTGTCATTCTGTGTAACAATGTACACAGAACGAAATGTCGATTGCACTGGGCTAGTGTTGAGGGAACGTCGGGCCCTCAAGTTCGGTGGCTTGGAGCGGATTTTTGAGGTACTGCACTCCCATTGGAAATGCATGGGCGCTCCGTCCACTACAATGTAATTCCCTCACAATATCTGCCCCCGCGTGGCCGCGCGATGCTACTGCTGCCCCGTTGGGAATGAATGGGCCTTTCGGAGGCCATAAATACAGCGCCGCTGCATGGATTTTGGCGGTACTGCGGCTGTCGTTGAAAATACATGGACCCGTCTGAATGAATGGGCCTTTCGGATTCCATAAACCCAGCGCCGCTGCATGGATTTTGGCGGTACTGCGGCTGTCGCTGAAAATACATGGACCCGTCTGAATGAATGGGCCTTTCGGAGGCCATAAACTCAGCGCCGCTGCATGGATTTTGGCGGTACTGCGGCTGTCGCTGAAAATACATGGACCCGTCTGAATGAATGGACAAAATATAAATCAGACACTACAGAACACAAGCATAATCCAAGATTACAAAATCATCTCAGCCTTTAAAAGAAACAAAAACCTGAAAGACTACTTAGTAAAAAGTAAATTACCAGAAATCAACATAACACAAACGCAGGGCCCCACATTCTACAAACAAGCCACCACAGTTAGGAACACCGTCACCAACACAAACTACCTAATTAAACAAACAATCACACCTGCTACGGAAAACTGAAAATACATGGACCCGTCTGAATGTATGGGCCTTTCGGAGGCCATAAACTCAGCCAGCGCCGGGCCAGTGTTTGGGGTATTGTGCCCGCCACTAGTGGCTGAATACATAATAATAATAATAATAATAATAATTCCCTTGTATTGTCATTCTGTGTAACAATGTACACAGAACGAAATGTCGATTGCACTGGGCTAGTGTTGAGGGAACGTCGGGCCCTCAAGTTCGGTGGCTTGGAGCGGATTTTTGAGGTACTGCACTCCCATTGGAAATGCATGGGCGCTCCGTCCACTACAATGTAATTCCCTCACAATATCTGCCCCCGCGTGGCCGCGCGATGCTACTGCTGCCCCGTTGGGAATGAATGGGCCTTTCGGAGGCCATAAATACAGCGCCGCTGCATGGATTTTGGCGGTACTGCGGCTGTCGTTGAAAATACATGGACCCGTCTGAATGAATGGGCCTTTCGGATTCCATAAACCCAGCGCCGCTGCATGGATTTTGGCGGTACTGCGGCTGTCGCTGAAAATACATGGACCCGTCTGAATGAATGGGCCTTTCGGAGGCCATAAACTCAGCGCCGCTGCATGGATTTTGGCGGTACTGCGGCTGTCGCTGAAAATACATGGACCCGTCTGAATGAATGGACAAAATATAAATCAGACACTACAGAACACAAGCATAATCCAAGATTACAAAATCATCTCAGCCTTTAAAAGAAACAAAAACCTGAAAGACTACTTAGTAAAAAGTAAATTACCAGAAATCAACATAACACAAACGCAGGGCCCCACATTCTACAAACAAGCCACCACAGTTAGGAACACCGTCACCAACACAAACTACCTAATTAAACAAACAATCACACCTGCTACGGAAAACTGAAAATACATGGACCCGTCTGAATGTATGGGCCTTTCGGAGGCCATAAACTCAGCCAGCGCCGGGCCAGTGTTTGGGGTATTGTGCCCGCCACTAGTGGCTGAATACATAATAATAATAATAATAATAATAATTCCCTTGTATTGTCATTCTGTGTAACAATGTACACAGAACGAAATGTCGATTGCACTGGGCTAGTGTTGAGGGAACGTCGGGCCCTCAAGTTCGGTGGCTTGGAGCGGATTTTTGAGGTACTGCACTCCCATTGGAAATGCATGGGCGCTCCGTCCACTACAATGTAATTCCCTCACAATATCTGCCCCCGCGTGGCCGCGCGATGCTACTGCTGCCCCGTTGGGAATGAATGGGCCTTTCGGAGGCCATAAATACAGCGCCGCTGCATGGATTTTGGCGGTACTGCGGCTGTCGTTGAAAATACATGGACCCGTCTGAATGAATGGGCCTTTCGGATTCCATAAACCCAGCGCCGCTGCATGGATTTTGGCGGTACTGCGGCTGTCGCTGAAAATACATGGACCCGTCTGAATGAATGGACAAAATATAAATCAGACACTACAGAACACAAGCATAATCCAAGATTACAAAATCATCTCAGCCTTTAAAAGAAACAAAAACCTGAAAGACTACTTAGTAAAAAGTAAATTACCAGATATCAACATAACACAAACGCAGGGCCCCACATTCTACAAACAAGCCACCACAGTTAGGAACACCGTCACCAACACAAACTACCTAATTAAACAAACAATCACACCTGCTACGGAAAACTGAAAATACATGGACCCGTCTGAATGTATGGGCCTTTCGGAGGCCATAAACTCAGCCAGCGCCGGGCCAGTGTTTGGGGTATTGTGCCCGCCACTAGTGGCTGAATACATAATAATAATAATAATAATAATAATTCCCTTGTATTGTCATTCTGTGTAACAATGTACACAGAACGAAATGTCGATTGCACTGGGCTAGTGTTGAGGGAACGTCGGGCCCTCAAGTTCGGTGGCTTGGAGCGGATTTTTGAGGTACTGCACTCCCATTGGAAATGCATGGGCGCTCCGTCCACTACAATGTAATTCCCTCACAATATCTGCCCCCGCGTGGCCGCGCGATGCTACTGCTGCCCCGTTGGGAATGAATGGGCCTTTCGGAGGCCATAAATACAGCGCCGCTGCATGGATTTTGGCGGTACTGCTGCTGTCGCTGAAAATACATGGACCCGTCTGAATGAATGGGCCTTTCGGAGGCCATAAACTCAGCGCCTCTGCATGGATTTTGGCGGTACTGCGGCTGTCGCTGAAAATACATGGACCCGTCTGAATGAATGGGCCTTTCGGAGGCCATAAATCCAGCGCCGCTGCATGGATTTTGGCGGTACTGCGGCTGTCGCTGAAAATACATGGACCTGTCTGAATGAATGGACAAAATATAAATCAGACACTACAGAACACAAGCATAATCCAAGATTACAAAATCATCTCAGCCTTTAAAAGAAACAAAAACCTGAAAGACTACTTAGTAAAAAGTAAATTACCAGAAATCAACATAACACAAACGCAGGGCCCCACATTCTACAAACAAGCCACCACAGTTAGGAACACCGTCACCAACACAAACTACCTAATTAAACAAACAATCACACCTGCTACGGAAAACTGAAAATACATGGACCCGTCTGAATGTATGGGCCTTTCAGAGGCCATAAACTCAGCCAGCGCCGGGCCAGTGTTTGGGGTATTGTGCCCGCCACTAGTGGCTGAATACATAATAATAATAATAATAATAATAATTCCCTTGTATTGTCATTCTGTGTAACAATGTACACAGAACGAAATGTCGATTGCACTGGGCTAGTGTTGAGGGAACGTCGGGCCCTCAAGTTCGGTGGCTTGGAGCGGATTTTTGAGGTACTGCACTCCCATTGGAAATGCATGGGCGCTCCGTCCACTACCATGTAATTCCCTCACAATATCTGCCCCTGCGTGGCCGCAGGATGCTACTGCAGCCCCGTTGGTAATGAATGGGCCTTTCGGAGGCCATAAATACAGCGCCGCTGCATGGATTTTGGCGGTACTGCTGCTGTCGCTGAAAATACATGGACCCGTCTGAATGAATGGGCCTTTCGGAGGCCATAAACTCAGCGCCTCTGCATGGATTTTGGCGGTACTGCGGCTGTCGCTGAAAATACATGGACCCGTCTGAATGAATGGGCCTTTCGGAGGCCATAAATCCAGCGCCGCTGCATGGATTTTGGCGGTACTGCGGCTGTCGCTGAAAATACATGGACCCGTCTGAATGAATGGACAAAATATAAATCAGACACTACAGAACACAAGCATAATCCAAGATTACAAAATCATCTCAGCCTTTAAAAGAAACAAAAACCTGAAAGACTACTTAGTAAAAAGTAAATTACCAGAAATCAACATAACACAAACGCAGGGCCCCACATTCTACAAACAAGCCACCACAGTTAGGAACACCGTCACCAACACAAACTACCTAATTAAACAAACAATCACACCTGCTACGGAAAACTGAAAATACATGGACCCGTCTGAATGTATGGGCCTTTCAGAGGCCATAAACTCAGCCAGCGCCGGGCCAGTGTTTGGGGTATTGTGCCCGCCACTAGTGGCTGAATACATAATAATAATAATAATAATAATAATTCCCTTGTATTGTCATTCTGTGTAACAATGTACACAGAACGAAATGTCGATTGCACTGGGCTAGTGTTGAGGGAACGTCGGGCCCTCAAGTTCGGTGGCTTGGAGCGGATTTTTGAGGTACTGCACTCCCATTGGAAATGCATGGGCGCTCCGTCCACTACCATGTAATTCCCTCACAATATCTGCCCCTGCGTGGCCGCGGGATGCTACTGCAGCCCCGTTGGTAATGAATGGGCCTTTCGGAGGCCATAAATACAGCGCCGCTGCATGGATTTTGGCGGTACTGCTGCTGTCGCTGAAAATACATGGACCCGTCTGAATGAATGGGCCTTTCGGAGGCCATAAACTCAGCGCCTCTGCATGGATTTTGGCGGTACTGCGGCTGTCGCTGAAAATACATGGACCCGTCTGAATGAATGGGCCTTTCGGAGGCCATAAATCCAGCGCCGCTGCATGGATTTTGGCGGTACTGCTGCTGTCGTTGAAAATACATGGACCCGTCTGAATGTATGGGCCTTTCGGAGGCCATATACTCAGCGCCGGGCCGGTGTTTGGGGAATCGTGCCCGCCACTAGTGGCTGAATCCCGGGCTAGTGTTGGGGGACTTGTGCCCGCCAATAGTGGCTGAATCCCGGGCTAGTGTTGGGGGACTTGTGCCCGCCAATAGTGGCTGAAATCCGCGCCGGTGTTTGGGGAAATGTGCGCGTATTATCGGGCCGGTGTTTGGGGAATTGCGCGCGTATTATCGGGCCGGTGTTTGGGGAATTGCGCGCGTATTATCGGGCCGGTGTTTGGGGAATTGTGCGCGTATTATCGGGCCGGTGTTTGGGGATTTGCGCGCGTATTATCGGGCCGGTGTTTGGGGAATTGTGCCCGCCACTAGTGGCTGAGAACTTGGCTAGTGTTTGGGGACTTGTGCCCGCCACTAGTGGCTGAAATCCGGGCCGGTGTTTGGGGAATTGTGCGCATATTATCGGGCCGGTGTTTGGGGATATGCGCGCGTATTATCGGACCGGTGTTTGGGGAATTGTGCCCGCCACTAGTGGCTGAATCCCGGGCTAGTGTTGGGGGACTTGTGCCCGCCAATAGTGGCTGAAATCCGCGCCGGTGTTTGGGGAATTGTGCGCGTATTATCGGGCCGGTGTTTGGGGATATGCGCGCGTATTATCGGACCGGTGTTTGGGGAATTGTGCCCGCCACTAGTGGCTGAGAACTTGGCTAGTGTTTGGGGACTTGTGCCCGCCACTAGTGGCTGAAATCCGGGCCGGTGTTTGGGGAATTGTGCGCGTATTATCGGGCCGGTGTTTGGGGATATGCGCGCGTATTATCGGACCGGTGTTTGGGGAATTGTGCCCGCCACTAGTGGCTGAATCCCGGGCTAGTGTTGGGGGACTTGTGCCCGCCAATAGTGGCTGAAATCCGCGCCGGTGTTTGGGGAATTGTGCGCGTATTATCGGGCCGGTGTTTGGGGATATGCGCGCGTATTATCGGACCGGTGTTTGGGGAATTGTGCCCGCCACTAGTGGCTGAATCCCGGGCTAGTGTTTGGGGACTTGTGCCCGCCACTAGTGGCTGAAATCCGCGCCGGTGTTTGGGGAATTGTGCGCGTATTATCGGGCCGGTGTTTGGGGATATGCGCGCGTATTATCGGACCGGTGTTTGGGGAATTGTGCCCGCCACTAGTGGCTGAATCCCGGGCTAGTGTTGGGGGACTTGTGCCCGCCAATAGTGGCTGAAATCCGCGCCGGTGTTTGGGGAATTGTGCGCGTATTATCGGGCCGGTGTTTGGGGATATGCGCGCGTATTATCGGACCGGTGTTTGGGGAATTGTGCCCGCCACTAGTGGCTGAGAACTTGGCTAGTGTTTGGGGACTTGTGCCCGCCACTAGTGGCTGAAATCCGGGCCGGTGTTTGGGGAATTGTGCGCGTATTATCGGGCCGGTGTTTGGGGATATGCGCGCGTATTATCGGACCGGTGTTTGGGGAATCGTGCCCGCCACTAGTGGCTGAATCCCGGGCTAGTGTTGGGGGACTTGTGCCCGCCAATAGTGGCTGAAATCCGCGCCGGTGTTTGGGGAATTGTGCGCGTATTATCGGGCCGGTGTTTGGGGATATGCGCGCGTATTATCGGACCGGTGTTTGGGGAATTGTGCCCGCCACTAGTGGCTGAGAACTTGGCTAGTGTTGGGGGACTTGTGCCCGCCACTAGTGGCTGAAATCCGGGCCGGTGTTTGGGGAATTGTGCGCGTATTATCGGGCCGGTGTTTGGGGATATGCGCGCGTATTATCGGACCGGTGTTTGGGGAATCGTGCCCGCCACTAGTGGCTGAATCCCGGGCTAGTGTTGGGGGACTTGTGCCCGCCAATAGTGGCTGAAATCCGCGCCGGTGTTTGGGGAATTGTGCGCGTATTATCGGGCCGGTGTTTGGGGATATGCGCGCGTATTATCGGACCGGTGTTTGGGGAATTGTGCCCGCCACTAGTGGCTGAGAACTTGGCTAGTGTTTGGGGACTTGTGCCCGCCACTAGTGGCTGAAATCCGGGCCGGTGTTTGGGGAATTGTGCGCGTATTATCGGGCCGGTGTTTGGGGATATGCGCGCGTATTATCGGACCGGTGTTTGGGGAATCGTGCCCGCCACTAGTGGCTGAATCCCGGGCTAGTGTTGGGGGACTTGTGCCCGCCAATAGTGGCTGAAATCCGCGCCGGTGTTTGGGGAATTGTGCGCGTATTATCGGGCCGGTGTTTGGGGATATGCGCGCGTATTATCGGACCGGTGTTTGGGGAATTGTGCCCGCCACTAGTGGCTGAGAACTTGGCTAGTGTTTGGGGACTTGTGCCCGCCACTAGTGGCTGAAATCCGGGCCGGTGTTTGGGGAATTGTGCGCGTATTATCGGGCCGGTGTTTGGGGATATGCGCGCGTATTATCGGACCGGTGTTTGGGGAATCGTGCCCGCCACTAGTGGCTGAATCCCGGGCTAGTGTTGGGGGACTTGTGCCCGCCAATAGTGGCTGAAATCCGCGCCGGTGTTTGGGGAATTGTGCGCGTATTATCGGGCCGGTGTTTGGGGATATGCGCGCGTATTATCGGACCGGTGTTTGGGGAATTGTGCCCGCCACTAGTGGCTGAGAACTTGGCTAGTGTTTGGGGACTTGTGCCCGCCACTAGTGGCTGAAATCCGGGCCGGTGTTTGGGGAATTGTGCGCGTATTATCGGGCCGGTGTTTGGGGATATGCGCGCGTATTATCGGACCGGTGTTTGGGGAATCGTGCCCGCCACTAGTGGCTGAATCCCGGGCTAGTGTTGGGGGACTTGTGCCCGCCAATAGTGGCTGAAATCCGCGCCGGTGTTTGGGGAATTGTGCGCGTATTATCGGGCCGGTGTTTGGGGATATGCGCGCGTATTATCGGACCGGTGTTTGGGGAATCGTGCCCGCCACTAGTGGCTGAATCCCGGGCTAGTGTTGGGGGACTTGTGCCCGCCAATAGTGGCTGAAATCCGCGCCGGTGTTTGGGGATATGCGCGCGTATTATCGGGCCGGTGTTTGGGGATATGCGCGCGTATTATCGGACCGGTGTTTGGGGAATTGTGCGCGTATTATCGGGCCGGTGTTTGGGGATATGCGCGCGTATTATCGGACCGGTGTTTGGGGAATTGTGCCCGCCACTAGTGGCTGAGAACTGGGCTAGTGTTGGGGGACTTGTGCCCTCCAATAGTGGCTGAAATCCGCGCCGGTGTTTGGGGAATTGTGCGCGTATTATCGGGCCGGTGTTTGGGGATATGCGCGCGTATTATCGGACCGGTGTTTGGGGAATCGTGCCCGCCACTAGTGGCTGAATCCCGGGCTAGTGTTGGGGGACTTGTGCCCGCCAATAGTGGCTGAAATCCGCGCCGGTGTTTGGGGAATTGTGCGCGTATTATCGGGCCGGTGTTTGGGGAATTGCGCGCGTATTATCGGGCCGGTGTTTGGGGATATGCGCGCGTATTATCGGACCGGTGTTTGGGGAATCGTGCCCGCCACTAGTGGCTGAATCCCGGGCTAGTGTTGGGGGACTTGTGCCCGCCAATAGTGGCTGAAATCCGCGCCGGTGTTTGGGGATATGCGCGCGTATTATCGGGCCGGTGTTTGGGGATATGCGCGCGTATTATCGGACCGGTGTTTGGGGAATTGTGCGCGTATTATCGGGCCGGTGTTTGGGGATATGCGCGCGTATTATCGGACCGGTGTTTGGGGAATTGTGCCCGCCACTAGTGGCTGAGAACTGGGCTAGTGTTGGGGGACTTGTGCCCTCCAATAGTGGCTGAAATCCGCGCCGGTGTTTGGGGAATTGTGCGCGTATTATCGGGCCGGTGTTTGGGGATATGCGCGCGTATTATCGGACCGGTGTTTGGGGAATCGTGCCCGCCACTAGTGGCTGAATCCCGGGCTAGTGTTGGGGGACTTGTGCCCGCCAATAGTGGCTGAAATCCGCGCCGGTGTTTGGGGAATTGTGCGCGTATTATCGGGCCGGTGTTTGGGGAATTGCGCGCGTATTATCGGGCCGGTGTTTGGGGATATGCGCGCGTATTATCGGACCGGTGTTTGGGGAATCGTGCCCGCCACTAGTGGCTGAATCCCGGGCTAGTGTTGGGGGACTTGTGCCCGCCAATAGTGGCTGAAATCCGCGCCGGTGTTTGGGGATATGCGCGCGTATTATCGGGCCGGTGTTTGGGGATATGCGCGCGTATTATCGGACCGGTGTTTGGGGAATTGCGCGCGTATTATCGGGCCGGTGTTTGGGGATATGCGCGCGTATTATCGGACCGGTGTTTGGGGAATCGTGCCCGCCACTAGTGGCTGAATCCCGGGCTAGTGTTGGGGGACTTGTGCCCGCCAATAGTGGCTGAAATCCGCGCCGGTGTTTGGGGATATGCGCGCGTATTATCGGGCCGGTGTTTGGGGATATGCGCGCGTATTATCGGACCGGTGTTTGGGGAATTGTGCGCGTATTATCGGGCCGGTGTTTGGGGATATGCGCGCGTATTATCGGACCGGTGTTTGGGGAATTGTGCCCGCCACTAGTGGCTGAGAACTGGGCTAGTGTTGGGGGACTTGTGCCCTCCAATAGTGGCTGAAATCCGCGCCGGTGTTTGGGGAATTGTGCGCGTATTATCGGGCCGGTGTTTGGGGATATGCGCGCGTATTATCGGACCGGTGTTTGGGGAATCGTGCCCGCCACTAGTGGCTGAATCCCGGGCTAGTGTTGGGGGACTTGTGCCCGCCAATAGTGGCTGAAATCCGCGCCGGTGTTTGGGGAATTGTGCGCGTATTATCGGGCCGGTGTTTGGGGAATTGCGCGCGTATTATCGGGCCGGTGTTTGGGGATATGCGCGCGTATTATCGGACCGGTGTTTGGGGAATCGTGCCCGCCACTAGTGGCTGAATCCCGGGCTAGTGTTGGGGGACTTGTGCCCGCCAATAGTGGCTGAAATCCGCGCCGGTGTTTGGGGATATGCGCGCGTATTATCGGGCCGGTGTTTGGGGATATGCGCGCGTATTATCGGACCGGTGTTTGGGGAATTGTGCGCGTATTATCGGGCCGGTGTTTGGGGATATGCGCGCGTATTATCGGACCGGTGTTTGGGGAATTGTGCCCGCCACTAGTGGCTGAGAACTGGGCTAGTGTTGGGGGACTTGTGCCCTCCAATAGTGGCTGAAATCCGCGCCGGTGTTTGGGGAATTGTGCGCGTATTATCGGGCCGGTGTTTGGGGATATGCGCGCGTATTATCGGACCGGTGTTTGGGGAATCGTGCCCGCCACTAGTGGCTGAATCCCGGGCTAGTGTTGGGGGACTTGTGCCCGCCAATAGTGGCTGAAATCCGCGCCGGTGTTTGGGGAATTGTGCGCGTATTATCGGGCCGGTGTTTGGGGAATTGCGCGCGTATTATCGGGCCGGTGTTTGGGGATATGCGCGCGTATTATCGGACCGGTGTTTGGGGAATCGTGCCCGCCACTAGTGGCTGAATCCCGGGCTAGTGTTGGGGGACTTGTGCCCGCCAATAGTGGCTGAAATCCGCGCCGGTGTTTGGGGATATGCGCGCGTATTATCGGGCCGGTGTTTGGGGATATGCGCGCGTATTATCGGACCGGTGTTTGGGGAATTGCGCGCGTATTATCGGGCCGGTGTTTGGGGATATGCGCGCGTATTATCGGACCGGTGTTTGGGGAATCGTGCCCGCCACTAGTGGCTGAATCCCGGGCTAGTGTTGGGGGACTTGTGCCCGCCAATAGTGGCTGAAATCCGCGCCGGTGTTTGGGGATATGCGCGCGTATTATCGGGCCGGTGTTTGGGGATATGCGCGCGTATTATCGGACCGGTGTTTGGGGAATTGTGCGCGTATTATCGGGCCGGTGTTTGGGGATATGCGCGCGTATTATCGGACCGGTGTTTGGGGAATTGTGCCCGCCACTAGTGGCTGAGAACTGGGCTAGTGTTGGGGGACTTGTGCCCTCCAATAGTGGCTGAAATCCGCGCCGGTGTTTGGGGAATTGTGCGCGTATTATCGGGCCGGTGTTTGGGGATATGCGCGCGTATTATCGGACCGGTGTTTGGGGAATCGTGCCCGCCACTAGTGGCTGAATCCCGGGCTAGTGTTGGGGGACTTGTGCCCGCCAATAGTGGCTGAAATCCGCGCCGGTGTTTGGGGAATTGTGCGCGTATTATCGGGCCGGTGTTTGGGGAATTGCGCGCGTATTATCGGGCCGGTGTTTGGGGATATGCGCGCGTATTATCGGACCGGTGTTTGGGGAATCGTGCCCGCCACTAGTGGCTGAATCCCGGGCTAGTGTTGGGGGACTTGTGCCCGCCAATAGTGGCTGAAATCCGGGCCGGTGTTTGGGGAATTGTGCGCATATTATCGGGCCGGTGTTTGGGGATATGCGCGCGTATTATCGGACCGGTGTTTGGGGAATCGTGCCCGCCACTAGTGGCTGAATCCCGGGCTAGTGTTGGGGGACTTGTGCCCGCCACTAGTGGCTGAAATCCGGGCCGGTGTTTGGGGAATTGTGCGCATATTATCGGGCCGGTGTTTGGGGATATGCGCGCGTATTATCGGGCCGGTGTTTGGGGATATGCGCGCGTATTATCGGACCGGTGTTTGGGGAATCGTGCCCGCCACTAGTGGCTGAATCCCGGGCTAGTGTTGGGGGACTTGTGCCCGCCACTAGTGGCTGAAATCCGGGCCGGTGTTTGGGGAATTGTGCGCATATTATCGGGCCGGTGTTTGGGGATATGCGCGCGTATTATCGGGCCGGTGTTTGGGGATATGCGCGCGTATTATCGGACCGGTGTTTGGGGATATGCGCGCGTATTATCGGACCGGTGTTTGGGGAATCGTGCCCGCCACTAGTGGCTGAATCCCGGGCTAGTGTTGGGGGACTTGTGCCCGCCAATAGTGGCTGAAATCCGCGCCGGTGTTTGGGGAATTGTGCGCGTATTATCGGGCCGGTGTTTGGGGATATGCGCGCGTATTATCGGACCGGTGTTTGGGGAATCGTGCCCGCCACTAGTGGCTGAATCCCGGGCTAGTGTTGGGGGACTTGTGCCCGCCAATAGTGGCTGAAATCCGCGCCGGTGTTTGGGGAATTGTGCGCGTATTATCGGGCCGGTGTTTGGGGATATGCGCGCGTATTATCGGACCGGTGTTTGGGGAATCGTGCCCGCCACTAGTGGCTGAATCCCGGGCTAGTGTTGGGGGACTTGTGCCCGCCAATAGTGGCTGAAATCCGGGCCGGTGTTTGGGGAATTGTGCGCATATTATCGGGCCGGTGTTTGGGGATATGCGCGCGTATTATCGGACCGGTGTTTGGGGAATCGTGCCCGCCACTAGTGGCTGAATCCCGGGCTAGTGTTGGGGGACTTGTGCCCGCCACTAGTGGCTGAAATCCGGGCCGGTGTTTGGGGAATTGTGCGCATATTATCGGGCCGGTGTTTGGGGATATGCGCGCGTATTATCGGGCCGGTGTTTGGGGATATGCGCGCGTATTATCGGACCGGTGTTTGGGGAATCGTGCCCGCCACTAGTGGCTGAATCCCGGGCTAGTGTTGGGGGACTTGTGCCCGCCACTAGTGGCTGAAATCCGGGCCGGTGTTTGGGGAATTGTGCGCATATTATCGGGCCGGTGTTTGGGGATATGCGCGCGTATTATCGGGCCGGTGTTTGGGGATATGCGCGCGTATTATCGGACCGGTGTTTGGGGAATCGTGCCCGCCACTAGTGGCTGAATCCCGGGCTAGTGTTGGGGGACTTGTGCCCGCCAATAGTGGCTGAAATCCGGGCCGGTGTTTGGGGAATTGTGCGCATATTATCGGGCCGGTGTTTGGGGATATGCGCGCGTATTATCGGACCGGTGTTTGGGGAATCGTGCCCGCCACTAGTGGCTGAATCCCGGGCTAGTGTTGGGGGACTTGTGCCCGCCAATAGTGGCTGAAATCCGCGCCGGTGTTTGGGGAATTGTGCGCGTATTATCGGGCCGGTGTTTGGGGATATGCGCGCGTATTATCGGACCGGTGTTTGGGGAATCGTGCCCGCCACTAGTGGCTGAATCCCGGGCTAGTGTTGGGGGACTTGTGCCCGCCAATAGTGGCTGAAATCCGCGCCGGTGTTTGGGGAATTGTGCGCGTATTATCGGGCCGGTGTTTGGGGATATGCGCGCGTATTATCGGACCGGTGTTTGGGGAATCGTGCCCGCCACTAGTGGCTGAATCCCGGGCTAGTGTTGGGGGACTTGTGCCCGCCAATAGTGGCTGAAATCCGCGCCGGTGTTTGGGGAATTGTGCGCGTATTATCGGGCCGGTGTTTGGGGATATGCGCGCGTATTATCGGACCGGTGTTTGGGGAATTGTGCCCGCCACTAGTGGCTGAATCCCGGGCTAGTGTTGGGGGACTTGTGCCCGCCAATAGTGGCTGAAATCCGCGCCGGTGTTTGGGGAATTGTGCGCGTATTATCGGGCCGGTGTTTGGGGATATGCGCGCGTATTATCGGACCGGTGTTTGGGGAATTGTGCCCGCCACTAGTGGCTGAGAACTTGGCTAGTGTTTGGGGACTTGTGCCCGCCACTAGTGGCTGAAATCCGGGCCGGTGTTTGGGGAATTGTGCGCGTATTATCGGGCCGGTGTTTGGGGATATGCGCGCGTATTATCGGACCGGTGTTTGGGGAATCGTGCCCGCCACTAGTGGCTGAATCCCGGGCTAGTGTTGGGGGACTTGTGCCCGCCAATAGTGGCTGAAATCCGCGCCGGTGTTTGGGGAATTGTGCGCGTATTATCGGGCCGGTGTTTGGGGATATGCGCGCGTATTATCGGACCGGTGTTTGGGGAATTGTGCCCGCCACTAGTGGCTGAGAACTTGGCTAGTGTTGGGGGACTTGTGCCCGCCACTAGTGGCTGAAATCCGGGCCGGTGTTTGGGGAATTGTGCGCGTATTATCGGGCCGGTGTTTGGGGATATGCGCGCGTATTATCGGACCGGTGTTTGGGGAATCGTGCCCGCCACTAGTGGCTGAATCCCGGGCTAGTGTTGGGGGACTTGTGCCCGCCAATAGTGGCTGAAATCCGCGCCGGTGTTTGGGGAATTGTGCGCGTATTATCGGGCCGGTGTTTGGGGATATGCGCGCGTATTATCGGACCGGTGTTTGGGGAATTGTGCCCGCCACTAGTGGCTGAGAACTTGGCTAGTGTTTGGGGACTTGTGCCCGCCACTAGTGGCTGAAATCCGGGCCGGTGTTTGGGGAATTGTGCGCGTATTATCGGGCCGGTGTTTGGGGATATGCGCGCGTATTATCGGACCGGTGTTTGGGGAATCGTGCCCGCCACTAGTGGCTGAATCCCGGGCTAGTGTTGGGGGACTTGTGCCCGCCAATAGTGGCTGAAATCCGCGCCGGTGTTTGGGGAATTGTGCGCGTATTATCGGGCCGGTGTTTGGGGATATGCGCGCGTATTATCGGACCGGTGTTTGGGGAATTGTGCCCGCCACTAGTGGCTGAGAACTTGGCTAGTGTTTGGGGACTTGTGCCCGCCACTAGTGGCTGAAATCCGGGCCGGTGTTTGGGGAATTGTGCGCGTATTATCGGGCCGGTGTTTGGGGATATGCGCGCGTATTATCGGACCGGTGTTTGGGGAATCGTGCCCGCCACTAGTGGCTGAATCCCGGGCTAGTGTTGGGGGACTTGTGCCCGCCAATAGTGGCTGAAATCCGCGCCGGTGTTTGGGGAATTGTGCGCGTATTATCGGGCCGGTGTTTGGGGATATGCGCGCGTATTATCGGACCGGTGTTTGGGGAATTGTGCCCGCCACTAGTGGCTGAGAACTTGGCTAGTGTTTGGGGACTTGTGCCCGCCACTAGTGGCTGAAATCCGGGCCGGTGTTTGGGGAATTGTGCGCGTATTATCGGGCCGGTGTTTGGGGATATGCGCGCGTATTATCGGACCGGTGTTTGGGGAATCGTGCCCGCCACTAGTGGCTGAATCCCGGGCTAGTGTTGGGGGACTTGTGCCCGCCAATAGTGGCTGAAATCCGCGCCGGTGTTTGGGGAATTGTGCGCGTATTATCGGGCCGGTGTTTGGGGATATGCGCGCGTATTATCGGACCGGTGTTTGGGGAATCGTGCCCGCCACTAGTGGCTGAATCCCGGGCTAGTGTTGGGGGACTTGTGCCCGCCAATAGTGGCTGAAATCCGCGCCGGTGTTTGGGGATATGCGCGCGTATTATCGGGCCGGTGTTTGGGGATATGCGCGCGTATTATCGGACCGGTGTTTGGGGAATTGTGCGCGTATTATCGGGCCGGTGTTTGGGGATATGCGCGCGTATTATCGGACCGGTGTTTGGGGAATTGTGCCCGCCACTAGTGGCTGAGAACTGGGCTAGTGTTGGGGGACTTGTGCCCTCCAATAGTGGCTGAAATCCGCGCCGGTGTTTGGGGAATTGTGCGCGTATTATCGGGCCGGTGTTTGGGGATATGCGCGCGTATTATCGGACCGGTGTTTGGGGAATCGTGCCCGCCACTAGTGGCTGAATCCCGGGCTAGTGTTGGGGGACTTGTGCCCGCCAATAGTGGCTGAAATCCGCGCCGGTGTTTGGGGAATTGTGCGCGTATTATCGGGCCGGTGTTTGGGGAATTGCGCGCGTATTATCGGGCCGGTGTTTGGGGATATGCGCGCGTATTATCGGACCGGTGTTTGGGGAATCGTGCCCGCCACTAGTGGCTGAATCCCGGGCTAGTGTTGGGGGACTTGTGCCCGCCAATAGTGGCTGAAATCCGCGCCGGTGTTTGGGGATATGCGCGCGTATTATCGGGCCGGTGTTTGGGGATATGCGCGCGTATTATCGGACCGGTGTTTGGGGAATTGTGCGCGTATTATCGGGCCGGTGTTTGGGGATATGCGCGCGTATTATCGGACCGGTGTTTGGGGAATTGTGCCCGCCACTAGTGGCTGAGAACTGGGCTAGTGTTGGGGGACTTGTGCCCTCCAATAGTGGCTGAAATCCGCGCCGGTGTTTGGGGAATTGTGCGCGTATTATCGGGCCGGTGTTTGGGGATATGCGCGCGTATTATCGGACCGGTGTTTGGGGAATCGTGCCCGCCACTAGTGGCTGAATCCCGGGCTAGTGTTGGGGGACTTGTGCCCGCCAATAGTGGCTGAAATCCGCGCCGGTGTTTGGGGAATTGTGCGCGTATTATCGGGCCGGTGTTTGGGGAATTGCGCGCGTATTATCGGGCCGGTGTTTGGGGATATGCGCGCGTATTATCGGACCGGTGTTTGGGGAATCGTGCCCGCCACTAGTGGCTGAATCCCGGGCTAGTGTTGGGGGACTTGTGCCCGCCAATAGTGGCTGAAATCCGCGCCGGTGTTTGGGGATATGCGCGCGTATTATCGGGCCGGTGTTTGGGGATATGCGCGCGTATTATCGGACCGGTGTTTGGGGAATTGCGCGCGTATTATCGGGCCGGTGTTTGGGGATATGCGCGCGTATTATCGGACCGGTGTTTGGGGAATCGTGCCCGCCACTAGTGGCTGAATCCCGGGCTAGTGTTGGGGGACTTGTGCCCGCCAATAGTGGCTGAAATCCGCGCCGGTGTTTGGGGATATGCGCGCGTATTATCGGGCCGGTGTTTGGGGATATGCGCGCGTATTATCGGACCGGTGTTTGGGGAATTGTGCGCGTATTATCGGGCCGGTGTTTGGGGATATGCGCGCGTATTATCGGACCGGTGTTTGGGGAATTGTGCCCGCCACTAGTGGCTGAGAACTGGGCTAGTGTTGGGGGACTTGTGCCCTCCAATAGTGGCTGAAATCCGCGCCGGTGTTTGGGGAATTGTGCGCGTATTATCGGGCCGGTGTTTGGGGATATGCGCGCGTATTATCGGACCGGTGTTTGGGGAATCGTGCCCGCCACTAGTGGCTGAATCCCGGGCTAGTGTTGGGGGACTTGTGCCCGCCAATAGTGGCTGAAATCCGCGCCGGTGTTTGGGGAATTGTGCGCGTATTATCGGGCCGGTGTTTGGGGAATTGCGCGCGTATTATCGGGCCGGTGTTTGGGGATATGCGCGCGTATTATCGGACCGGTGTTTGGGGAATCGTGCCCGCCACTAGTGGCTGAATCCCGGGCTAGTGTTGGGGGACTTGTGCCCGCCAATAGTGGCTGAAATCCGCGCCGGTGTTTGGGGATATGCGCGCGTATTATCGGGCCGGTGTTTGGGGATATGCGCGCGTATTATCGGACCGGTGTTTGGGGAATTGTGCGCGTATTATCGGGCCGGTGTTTGGGGATATGCGCGCGTATTATCGGACCGGTGTTTGGGGAATTGTGCCCGCCACTAGTGGCTGAGAACTGGGCTAGTGTTGGGGGACTTGTGCCCTCCAATAGTGGCTGAAATCCGCGCCGGTGTTTGGGGAATTGTGCGCGTATTATCGGGCCGGTGTTTGGGGATATGCGCGCGTATTATCGGACCGGTGTTTGGGGAATCGTGCCCGCCACTAGTGGCTGAATCCCGGGCTAGTGTTGGGGGACTTGTGCCCGCCAATAGTGGCTGAAATCCGCGCCGGTGTTTGGGGAATTGTGCGCGTATTATCGGGCCGGTGTTTGGGGAATTGCGCGCGTATTATCGGGCCGGTGTTTGGGGATATGCGCGCGTATTATCGGACCGGTGTTTGGGGAATCGTGCCCGCCACTAGTGGCTGAATCCCGGGCTAGTGTTGGGGGACTTGTGCCCGCCAATAGTGGCTGAAATCCGCGCCGGTGTTTGGGGATATGCGCGCGTATTATCGGGCCGGTGTTTGGGGATATGCGCGCGTATTATCGGACCGGTGTTTGGGGAATTGCGCGCGTATTATCGGGCCGGTGTTTGGGGATATGCGCGCGTATTATCGGACCGGTGTTTGGGGAATCGTGCCCGCCACTAGTGGCTGAATCCCGGGCTAGTGTTGGGGGACTTGTGCCCGCCAATAGTGGCTGAAATCCGCGCCGGTGTTTGGGGATATGCGCGCGTATTATCGGGCCGGTGTTTGGGGATATGCGCGCGTATTATCGGACCGGTGTTTGGGGAATTGTGCGCGTATTATCGGGCCGGTGTTTGGGGATATGCGCGCGTATTATCGGACCGGTGTTTGGGGAATTGTGCCCGCCACTAGTGGCTGAGAACTGGGCTAGTGTTGGGGGACTTGTGCCCTCCAATAGTGGCTGAAATCCGCGCCGGTGTTTGGGGAATTGTGCGCGTATTATCGGGCCGGTGTTTGGGGATATGCGCGCGTATTATCGGACCGGTGTTTGGGGAATCGTGCCCGCCACTAGTGGCTGAATCCCGGGCTAGTGTTGGGGGACTTGTGCCCGCCAATAGTGGCTGAAATCCGCGCCGGTGTTTGGGGAATTGTGCGCGTATTATCGGGCCGGTGTTTGGGGAATTGCGCGCGTATTATCGGGCCGGTGTTTGGGGATATGCGCGCGTATTATCGGACCGGTGTTTGGGGAATCGTGCCCGCCACTAGTGGCTGAATCCCGGGCTAGTGTTGGGGGACTTGTGCCCGCCAATAGTGGCTGAAATCCGGGCCGGTGTTTGGGGAATTGTGCGCATATTATCGGGCCGGTGTTTGGGGATATGCGCGCGTATTATCGGACCGGTGTTTGGGGAATCGTGCCCGCCACTAGTGGCTGAATCCCGGGCTAGTGTTGGGGGACTTGTGCCCGCCACTAGTGGCTGAAATCCGGGCCGGTGTTTGGGGAATTGTGCGCATATTATCGGGCCGGTGTTTGGGGATATGCGCGCGTATTATCGGGCCGGTGTTTGGGGATATGCGCGCGTATTATCGGACCGGTGTTTGGGGAATCGTGCCCGCCACTAGTGGCTGAATCCCGGGCTAGTGTTGGGGGACTTGTGCCCGCCACTAGTGGCTGAAATCCGGGCCGGTGTTTGGGGAATTGTGCGCATATTATCGGGCCGGTGTTTGGGGATATGCGCGCGTATTATCGGGCCGGTGTTTGGGGATATGCGCGCGTATTATCGGACCGGTGTTTGGGGATATGCGCGCGTATTATCGGACCGGTGTTTGGGGAATCGTGCCCGCCACTAGTGGCTGAATCCCGGGCTAGTGTTGGGGGACTTGTGCCCGCCAATAGTGGCTGAAATCCGCGCCGGTGTTTGGGGAATTGTGCGCGTATTATCGGGCCGGTGTTTGGGGATATGCGCGCGTATTATCGGACCGGTGTTTGGGGAATCGTGCCCGCCACTAGTGGCTGAATCCCGGGCTAGTGTTGGGGGACTTGTGCCCGCCAATAGTGGCTGAAATCCGCGCCGGTGTTTGGGGAATTGTGCGCGTATTATCGGGCCGGTGTTTGGGGATATGCGCGCGTATTATCGGACCGGTGTTTGGGGAATCGTGCCCGCCACTAGTGGCTGAATCCCGGGCTAGTGTTGGGGGACTTGTGCCCGCCAATAGTGGCTGAAATCCGCGCCGGTGTTTGGGGAATTGTGCGCGTATTATCGGGCCGGTGTTTGGGGATATGCGCGCGTATTATCGGACCGGTGTTTGGGGAATTGTGCCCGCCACTAGTGGCTGAATCCCGGGCTAGTGTTGGGGGACTTGTGCCCGCCAATAGTGGCTGAAATCCGCGCCGGTGTTTGGGGAATTGTGCGCGTATTATCGGGCCGGTGTTTGGGGATATGCGCGCGTATTATCGGACCGGTGTTTGGGGAATTGTGCCCGCCACTAGTGGCTGAATCCCGGGCTAGTGTTGGGGGACTTGTGCCCGCCAATAGTGGCTGAAATCCGCGCCGGTGTTTGGGGAATTGTGCGCGTATTATCGGGCCGGTGTTTGGGGATATGCGCGCGTATTATCGGACCGGTGTTTGGGGAATTGTGCCCGCCACTAGTGGCTGAGAACTGGGCTAGTGTTGGGGGACTTGTGCCCTCCAATAGTGGCTGAAATCCGCGCCGGTGTTTGGGGAATTGTGCGCGTATTATCGGGCCGGTGTTTGGGGATATGCGCGCGTATTATCGGACCGGTGTTTGGGGAATCGTGCCCGCCACTAGTGGCTGAATCCCGGGCTAGTGTTGGGGGACTTGTGCCCGCCAATAGTGGCTGAAATCCGCGCCGGTGTTTGGGGAATTGTGCGCGTATTATCGGGCCGGTGTTTGGGGAATTGCGCGCGTATTATCGGGCCGGTGTTTGGGGATATGCGCGCGTATTATCGGACCGGTGTTTGGGGAATCGTGCCCGCCACTAGTGGCTGAATCCCGGGCTAGTGTTGGGGGACTTGTGCCCGCCAATAGTGGCTGAAATCCGCGCCGGTGTTTGGGGATATGCGCGCGTATTATCGGGCCGGTGTTTGGGGATATGCGCGCGTATTATCGGACCGGTGTTTGGGGAATTGTGCGCGTATTATCGGGCCGGTGTTTGGGGATATGCGCGCGTATTATCGGACCGGTGTTTGGGGAATTGTGCCCGCCACTAGTGGCTGAGAACTGGGCTAGTGTTGGGGGACTTGTGCCCTCCAATAGTGGCTGAAATCCGCGCCGGTGTTTGGGGAATTGTGCGCGTATTATCGGGCCGGTGTTTGGGGATATGCGCGCGTATTATCGGACCGGTGTTTGGGGAATCGTGCCCGCCACTAGTGGCTGAATCCCGGGCTAGTGTTGGGGGACTTGTGCCCGCCAATAGTGGCTGAAATCCGCGCCGGTGTTTGGGGAATTGTGCGCGTATTATCGGGCCGGTGTTTGGGGAATTGCGCGCGTATTATCGGGCCGGTGTTTGGGGATATGCGCGCGTATTATCGGACCGGTGTTTGGGGAATCGTGCCCGCCACTAGTGGCTGAATCCCGGGCTAGTGTTGGGGGACTTGTGCCCGCCAATAGTGGCTGAAATCCGCGCCGGTGTTTGGGGATATGCGCGCGTATTATCGGGCCGGTGTTTGGGGATATGCGCGCGTATTATCGGACCGGTGTTTGGGGAATTGCGCGCGTATTATCGGGCCGGTGTTTGGGGATATGCGCGCGTATTATCGGACCGGTGTTTGGGGAATCGTGCCCGCCACTAGTGGCTGAATCCCGGGCTAGTGTTGGGGGACTTGTGCCCGCCAATAGTGGCTGAAATCCGCGCCGGTGTTTGGGGATATGCGCGCGTATTATCGGGCCGGTGTTTGGGGATATGCGCGCGTATTATCGGACCGGTGTTTGGGGAATTGTGCGCGTATTATCGGGCCGGTGTTTGGGGATATGCGCGCGTATTATCGGACCGGTGTTTGGGGAATTGTGCCCGCCACTAGTGGCTGAGAACTGGGCTAGTGTTGGGGGACTTGTGCCCTCCAATAGTGGCTGAAATCCGCGCCGGTGTTTGGGGAATTGTGCGCGTATTATCGGGCCGGTGTTTGGGGATATGCGCGCGTATTATCGGACCGGTGTTTGGGGAATCGTGCCCGCCACTAGTGGCTGAATCCCGGGCTAGTGTTGGGGGACTTGTGCCCGCCAATAGTGGCTGAAATCCGCGCCGGTGTTTGGGGAATTGTGCGCGTATTATCGGGCCGGTGTTTGGGGAATTGCGCGCGTATTATCGGGCCGGTGTTTGGGGATATGCGCGCGTATTATCGGACCGGTGTTTGGGGAATCGTGCCCGCCACTAGTGGCTGAATCCCGGGCTAGTGTTGGGGGACTTGTGCCCGCCAATAGTGGCTGAAATCCGGGCCGGTGTTTGGGGAATTGTGCGCATATTATCGGGCCGGTGTTTGGGGATATGCGCGCGTATTATCGGACCGGTGTTTGGGGAATCGTGCCCGCCACTAGTGGCTGAATCCCGGGCTAGTGTTGGGGGACTTGTGCCCGCCACTAGTGGCTGAAATCCGGGCCGGTGTTTGGGGAATTGTGCGCATATTATCGGGCCGGTGTTTGGGGATATGCGCGCGTATTATCGGGCCGGTGTTTGGGGATATGCGCGCGTATTATCGGACCGGTGTTTGGGGAATCGTGCCCGCCACTAGTGGCTGAATCCCGGGCTAGTGTTGGGGGACTTGTGCCCGCCACTAGTGGCTGAAATCCGGGCCGGTGTTTGGGGAATTGTGCGCATATTATCGGGCCGGTGTTTGGGGATATGCGCGCGTATTATCGGGCCGGTGTTTGGGGATATGCGCGCGTATTATCGGACCGGTGTTTGGGGATATGCGCGCGTATTATCGGACCGGTGTTTGGGGAATCGTGCCCGCCACTAGTGGCTGAATCCCGGGCTAGTGTTGGGGGACTTGTGCCCGCCAATAGTGGCTGAAATCCGCGCCGGTGTTTGGGGAATTGTGCGCGTATTATCGGGCCGGTGTTTGGGGATATGCGCGCGTATTATCGGACCGGTGTTTGGGGAATCGTGCCCGCCACTAGTGGCTGAATCCCGGGCTAGTGTTGGGGGACTTGTGCCCGCCAATAGTGGCTGAAATCCGCGCCGGTGTTTGGGGAATTGTGCGCGTATTATCGGGCCGGTGTTTGGGGATATGCGCGCGTATTATCGGACCGGTGTTTGGGGAATCGTGCCCGCCACTAGTGGCTGAATCCCGGGCTAGTGTTGGGGGACTTGTGCCCGCCAATAGTGGCTGAAATCCGGGCCGGTGTTTGGGGAATTGTGCGCATATTATCGGGCCGGTGTTTGGGGATATGCGCGCGTATTATCGGACCGGTGTTTGGGGAATCGTGCCCGCCACTAGTGGCTGAATCCCGGGCTAGTGTTGGGGGACTTGTGCCCGCCACTAGTGGCTGAAATCCGGGCCGGTGTTTGGGGAATTGTGCGCATATTATCGGGCCGGTGTTTGGGGATATGCGCGCGTATTATCGGGCCGGTGTTTGGGGATATGCGCGCGTATTATCGGACCGGTGTTTGGGGAATCGTGCCCGCCACTAGTGGCTGAATCCCGGGCTAGTGTTGGGGGACTTGTGCCCGCCACTAGTGGCTGAAATCCGGGCCGGTGTTTGGGGAATTGTGCGCATATTATCGGGCCGGTGTTTGGGGATATGCGCGCGTATTATCGGGCCGGTGTTTGGGGATATGCGCGCGTATTATCGGACCGGTGTTTGGGGAATCGTGCCCGCCACTAGTGGCTGAATCCCGGGCTAGTGTTGGGGGACTTGTGCCCGCCAATAGTGGCTGAAATCCGGGCCGGTGTTTGGGGAATTGTGCGCATATTATCGGGCCGGTGTTTGGGGATATGCGCGCGTATTATCGGACCGGTGTTTGGGGAATCGTGCCCGCCACTAGTGGCTGAATCCCGGGCTAGTGTTGGGGGACTTGTGCCCGCCAATAGTGGCTGAAATCCGCGCCGGTGTTTGGGGAATTGTGCGCGTATTATCGGGCCGGTGTTTGGGGATATGCGCGCGTATTATCGGACCGGTGTTTGGGGAATCGTGCCCGCCACTAGTGGCTGAATCCCGGGCTAGTGTTGGGGGACTTGTGCCCGCCAATAGTGGCTGAAATCCGCGCCGGTGTTTGGGGAATTGTGCGCGTATTATCGGGCCGGTGTTTGGGGATATGCGCGCGTATTATCGGACCGGTGTTTGGGGAATCGTGCCCGCCACTAGTGGCTGAATCCCGGGCTAGTGTTGGGGGACTTGTGCCCGCCAATAGTGGCTGAAATCCGCGCCGGTGTTTGGGGAATTGTGCGCGTATTATCGGGCCGGTGTTTGGGGATATGCGCGCGTATTATCGGGCCGGTGTTTGGGGAATCGTGCCCGCCACTAGTGGCTGAATCCCGGGCTAGTGTTGGGGGACTTGTGCCCGCCAATAGTGGCTGAAATCCGGGCCGGTGTTTGGGGAATTGTGCGCGTATTATCGGGCCGGTGTTTGGGGATATGCGCGCGTATTATCGGGCCGGTGTTTGGGGATATGCGCGCGTATTATCGGACCGGTGTTTGGGGAATTGTGCCCGCCACTAGTGGCTGAATCCCGGGCTAGTGTTGGGGGACTAGTGGTCGTAAAACCGGGCCGGTGTTTGGGGACTTATAGGCCGACACTAGTGGCTCAAAACCGGGCTGCCGTTTGGGGACTTGTCGGGCCAACATTGGCTTGCAGCACTTGGAAAATTGCACTAAGTCCGATTGTCAGGTCACCAGGGGCTCGTGGGACTTAGAATTTGTGCCACTCCCCGGCCAGTGTTTGGGGACTGGCTGCCGCCTCCTGTGGGCCGGTCCCCGGCTGGTGTTTGGGGACCGGCTGCCGCCTCCTGTGGGCCGGTCCCCGGCCGGTGTTTGGGGACCGGCTGCCGCCTCTTGTGGGCCGGTCCCCGGCTGGTGTTTGGGGACCGGCTGCCGCCTCCTGTGGGCCGGTCCCCGGCCGGTGTTTGGGGACCGGCTGCCGCCTCTTGTGGGCCGGTCCCCGGCTGGTGTTTGGGGACCGGCTGCCGCCTCTTGTGGGCCGGTCCCCGGCTGGTGTTTGGGGACTGGCTGCCGCCTCTTGTGGTTCGTCTTCCGGCTTGGGTTAGGGACTTGCGCTGGTTGGGGGGAATTTTCGCTCGTCGGGTCACCAGGGGCTCGCGGGAGCTTGCGTTTGGGGACTGGCTGCCGCCTCTTGTGGGCCGGTCCCCGGCTGGTGTTTGGGGACTGGCTGCCGCCTCTTGTGGTTCGTCTCCTGGCTTGCGTTTGGGGACTGGCTGCCGCCTCTTGTGGGCCGGTCCCCGGCTGGTGTTTGGGGACTGGCTGCCGCCTCTTGTGGTTCGTCTCCTGGCTTGCGTTTGGGGACTGGCTGCCGCCTCTTGTGGGCCGGTCCCCGGCTGGTGT